>NC_062560.1:51245476-51433834 GCF_016906955.1 Phacochoerus africanus | reverse complement strand
CCTCTCTCTCTCTCTCTCTCTCTCTCTAATCTCTCTCGGTCCTCTGGAGGACCTCGCCTTGGCCCTGCTAACTGGCTCTGACAGAAACTATCATCCGCTTGATGGCAGTATGGCTCCACCAATGCCAACCAAATGCTTACCCCCCCCTCCCCCTCCAACACCCCCCAGGGCCTGGAGCCTCCTGCCCTTCCAGGGTGAAAGCAAAGCAAAACAACGCACTGACACAGACAGTCCGAGGAAGAAGCACAGAAAAGGAAAGGAACCAGCCACCTGGACCCATGCCGCTCACCAAATGCACTGGGCAGAAGGACTACTGACCAGGAGGCGGGACCCCCTGCAGGCCTTTCCCCTGCTTTGCTCCCCCCATTTTTCCTAGCTCCAGCTCTGGGAGAGAAGCAAAAGGCCAAGGACACACCCACAGGCCCGGGTGACTCTCTCTGTCCCAGGGATTAAATCAGGGACCTGCCTCGGACAAGGTGGCAGCCACCATCGGGTGGCCCATCGCTCTGCTCTGTCTTGCCAGGGACTTTTTTGGCCGGGCTCTGCTTCCTACCAAGGCCTGGAGCTCACCACCTTGGGCTGGCCCCCAACAAGGCAGCCAGAAACGGCTGGCCCAACCTGCAGCCACAGGGCTCCCACCCCCCCCCCACCCCGCCCCGGAGGCTCCCCTGTAAAGGGCTACCCAAAGCCCGAGGTGACACAGGCTGGCCTTGCTCTCACACAGGAACCCTGCAAAGGCCACCAAACCTCGCCAAGGCACAAGGCCCCACCCAGGGCCAGGATGCTGGAGAGGAAGGGCACAGACTCTGATGAATGGGACTCGGGACTCGGAGACCCCCGTTTCTTTCTCTGCCTAAACAAGGGAGGCCCCAAGTTTACACTGTAGCCGGGGACCTGCTGACAGACCACCAGCTCAGGAAACACACAATGGCTCCCTGTCCCTTGCGCAGAGCCCTCCCGGGAATGTATGTTTCAGTCATTCTCTGTGTGCGCCTGTGTGGGGGACGGGGCGGAGGGGGCGCGGGCGGGGGCGGGGGCGGGGGCGGGGGGGGGGAGCAAGGTGGGCCTTGGGGTTGGAGCTGGGGGTGAGAGGGTTGGTGGTGGGATGAGGTGTGAGTGTACATATGAAAGCACACACAACAGTGTGTATCAGTGTGTTTGCGGTTGTGTGAGGGTATGGCCTGTGAAAGACTGGGCTGGGGGTGAGAGCATGTGTCTCTGTGTGCGTGTGCGCATGCGTGCGTGCGTGTGCGGGTGTTGGGTGCTGGACATGCTCAAAGCCATATATGGTGCTTGCCCTCCTGTGTGCCTGGGTGACCATGGATATCCCTATCCCGGTGTGCCTGTGCCTTTGGGTGTGGGGATGGGTGCTTGAGGGCCTGGTCCTGTGAGCAAAGGCCAGTGCCGGCCTGCCAGGGCTTGGGCAAGTGGAGGTGACAGGTTGTATGGATCCAGTGAAATCTCTATTGTTCCCTTCAGGCCAAAAGGAAGCAGGGCACGCCTGCAGGAAGCTCCTACTGGCTCAAGTCTGGACTTTAAGTGCTTCCATAAGGATAACAACTGCCAGGAATGGAACTTCAAGAGGTTATTTTGGCAAGTCTTGAGTTCCCGATGCTCTTTCATTGCAAAGCAACTCCTGGACCACGGCTGGTTTTGTTTGTGGTCGGTTTCCTGGTGGTTTCGGAGGCTGAGGATGATCTCCACCCCTGGGGAATTCAGGGGAAGCGTGGACCCTGAACCTCGGTACTCTGTCCCGCTACCCTTGGACGTGCCCCTTCACCAAAGGGCAGCCATGGCACGAGGACCCTTAGGACACCAGGGACACAGCTAAGAACTGGAAGCGAAAGGAAACGAGGGAAGCAGTATGTCCTCACCTCCACCACCACTGCCAAGGCACTGCCAAAGTTGTCCTGGACCTAGTGCACGGAGGGGTGCTTCGCTGGGACTTGGCGGGCCTTCCAGGACTGACCAGGAGACACAAGGTGCCTAGAGACCAGGGGACACACCAGCAGGCAGATCCTTGCCACGAGGGTCCCTCCTGAGTGCCACCAAGGGCTCTGACCCAAGAGTAGACCTGCCTGGGGGTGGGGGGCAGGGTGTGCAGAGAGAAGGCAAGAGGGGAGGAGGCGGGGCCACACGCCCCGACGACACCCCGAGCAGGTCCTGTCCTGGGCACATTCATGGGACGGGACAGGACAGGACAGGACAGGACAGGGAAGGGATGAGGGTACTCTCCGATGGCCATTAAGGGATGGTTGGGAGAGAGTGCCCCCTTGCTCCTGCGATCCATGCGGGTCATTGGCACTTCCACAGGAAAGGAGAAGGAAAAGGAAAAGTACTGGCCAGGGGGCTGCTCCCAGGCGCCTGCCCAATCCTGCCTTCTAGACAGAGGCACACCCGCGCCAGAAGGCCTGAAAGTCAGGAAGCGCGGTAAGTAAGGGACGGAAAGCGCAGAGCGAAAAGAAAGCAAAGGTGGAACTGAGGTGGAGCTGAAGCCTGAAGGTGATCCCCGGGGCACTGCGTCCGGGGGGGGGGGGGGGGGGGGGGGGGGGCAGCTGGAACCTGTGGCCCCCTAGGGGAAGAGCCATCACCCGAGGCAGAGCCGTCAGCCACTGAGGCAAGGGTTTGGACCCTGGCCAGGGAGAGGCCTGCCTTGCGATGCTGTAGTGCCCAGCTGGGAAGGGGAAAGACAACCAGAATGGGCCAAGGAAGGAAGAACCGGGTCGGGCCGGGCCGGGGGTGGGGGGGGGGGTGGGGGGACGGGGCGGCCAGGAAGGTAGGGCCGCTCTCCCCCCCCCCTTCCCCCGCCGGGGTCCAGTGCCACTGGCAGAGAGAATAAGCTGTGTGCCTGCGCAGACCCGTTTACCTGACTATAAGGCTGTGTGTGTGGGTGTGTGCGGGGGGGGGGTGGGGGGGGGGGGGGGGGGTGCGTGCGCGCGCCAGGGTTCTGCAACCAGAAGAATGCAGGGAAAGGCGGCAAGTCATGTGAAACGATGTTGAACCCTGACGCCAAGAGTGGGGATTCCACGCCTAGCTGGTCCCCGATGCCTGCCCTCCTTTCTCCCTGCATTGTCCCCAGGTTAGGTGTCAGGGGTGCCCTGGTGTTTACCTTCTGGGCAAGAGGCACCTCAGGTCCCTACCTGACAGGATGGGGGTGACTTTTGTTTTCCTGAGTTGTTTTCTGTCTCTTTGTATTTTCCCAACCACTTCCACCCACCGATGGCCTGCTTCCCGGGACAGCATGGGGGAGAAGAAGGCTCTTGGGAAAAGGCCATTCCTCAATTCTAAGCGTCCTTAAGACACTACCGAGTGTGGCAAATCCCGGCCACGACGGTCCCGGGGGGTGCGGGGTGCGGGGTGCGGGGTGGGTTTCCATTCCTCGGAGCTCCCTTCCTTCCGGTCCGCACCCCTAGGAAGACCTTAAGGGAGCAAAGAAAGGAACCGCTTACAGGGGAAACCCTAAAGACCCTCAGGCTCACCTCCCACATTGCTGTCTTTGCGAGGCACTGGCTGGCATGGGCGTGATGCCCTCAGACACTCAAGGCAGGGTCACCACTGCTTTCCTTTCCATCCGCCGACCAAACAAACCAACCAAGGCCAGAGGACAACCACAAAAGGTTGCCTGCCTTTACTGTGCACTAAGGTGGTGGCCCGGCCATTAGCCACCAGCCACTGCGGCTGCCCCCAAAGCTGTATGGGGAGGGGAATTCAGGATGGAGACAAGCAGGACGCTGGCCCTGGAGGGTTAAGGTGCCAATCTAGGAGTGATGTCAAGGGGCCCTAGTCCTGAGCCATCCCATACAGAGAAGAGCCCTCAAGTCACTGCCTGGGGATGTCCCCCATTTTGTTTGGTTGGTTGGTTTTGGTTTTGGTTGCATGAGCTCTAATCTTTGGATGATCCAAGACAGCATTTCCCTCCTTTCTCTTTTTCTCAAAAGAAAGTCCTGGCGCCTTCCTCCCTTTCCTCTTCGGAACGTACCCTCGGAGCTATCTGAGGGGCTGTCACCGTGGCTATAGTCCTCACAGAGGGCTCGCAGAGGTCCCCGAACAAAACATAACTCTCGGTGTTTAGCTTGCGCATTTCTCTTCTGCCCACACCTCCCAATCTGCCCTGCAAAAGGGCCCTGAGCCCTCCTTTGGAGTGGGTGTGGCTGGATACTCAGGCTCAGCATTCCCTTAAGCTGTTCAGTGGTTCCTCAGAAGTGGTTTCTCAGATGTGTGCATGTGTGCCTGCCTCTGTGTGTGTGTGTGTGTGTGTGTGAGACTGTGTGTGTGCGTGCATGTCTGTGCGTGTGTTTGGGGGTGGCCGTGGGGGTGAATATGTGTGAGCGTGACTGTTTGACGGGGATCCACAGTTTCCACGCCAAGTTCTCAGGTGTCAAGCCCTCGGATGAAGACCAGGCTAGTGTCAGGGCTTACTTAGGCTGAGAAGCAGAGCGATGGACACATCAGACCAAACCCCCAAGCTCCCTTCTGCCACTTGACCCCCGCCCCCCCCCCCCATCAAGCCCCACCCTCCCCTCACCTCCCCTAGTCCCTTAGCCTCCTAAGCTTCACCTTCTCCCCGAGGATAAAATGCCATGGGGGTCGGGGAAGCCTGAGCAGGACCTGTTCGCGGGCTCTTGGTAGAGAACTGACGCCTGACGGCCTGGCTACCCAGGCCTGAGGGTGAGGGCAGAAGGACCCTGATGGGGCTGACTTGTGAACCAATGCCTAGCAGGCCAAGCGGCCCTCCCCGAGACCCACCTGTGTGAGCCCTGCCATTCCAAAACGTCGCAGCCTGGGCACAAAGGAGTGCTCAGGCTCCCAAGCAGAGATGCCCCCAGCGGCCTCTTCCGCCCCTGGTGACTCCTGGCACGACCCCGCTGTACAGAAGGGGCCAATGACTTCTGGACCCGCTTGGGACCTGCCTGCCTCTGACCCAGCCGCCTTTGGCCCCCTGAAGCATGCACGCAGCCTCAGGAGAAGCAAGGTTGCTGCCTGGGAAGGGGTATGGTACAGACAAGCCAGGGGCCAGGAGGAGTCTGAAGCTACATACCAAGGGGAATCTGCAAGCCCAGTGGTGGCATCTCTGCAAGGCTGTCTGTGTTCACAGTGAAGCAGAGCCTGAACAGAGTCAAGAACGGCCTAGCTACCCTTGCAGGGTTGGCCCAGAGTGGCCAAGTTGGTGAGGGGCCCTGCCGAAGGTGGCCTGGCTGTTCTGCGGGCTGGACTATTGCTGGTGATGAGGATATTGGCATAGGGATGCCGCCGCTGCCGCTGCCGCTGCCGCTGCCGCTGCTATTGTTGCTATGGATGACAGTGATGATGGCGGTGGTGGCGGTGGTGGTGGGAAAAGAAGAGGAGGAGTAGGAGAAGAGGGTGAAAGGATGGCGTCTCCACCTGCAGCCCCCCCTCCTCTGTCAGGCTGCCAAAGGAAGGAGAGGAAGGCTTGGTGGGGGCAGGGAAAGGGGTGACTGCCATTTCTGGAGCCACAGTGCCATCCAGCGGAAAGTGTATGGGAAAAGGCCAGGCAGCAGCCTGGCTTCTGCCAGGCACAGAGAGCAGCAAGGCTGTGCTGGGCTGACCGGGCTGTGCTCAAGCCCCAGGTTTCCCCTGCAGGGGAGCTGGGCACCGAGGCCGGTCGGTCGGGGCCGTCGGAGGCCCTGAGGGCCTTGGCCTGCCAGCAGGACCCGCTGGGGGAGGCAGGAGCTCCAGGAGCCCTGGACACAAGCCGGCAGCCCCTAGGCAGAGCAGCCCAGACAGCTGAGCTTCCCGTTTGTCAGCCATTTTGGGGTGGGCCCAGAGGAATTCCACCCCGTTTCCTCTGGTGTCCCTGCTGCGGAGCGGAGTAGCGTAGCGGGGCGCCCTGCCTCGGGGCACACTGGCGTCAGGGGTCCCCTTTCCCCACCTGGAGCCCAGGCCCTTAGGAGTTCTGGGGCCAGGGCCATTTGCCTGCCCCTGGCACTGCTCCCCGCGGTAGCCATCTTGGGCGGCCTCTGGGGTTTCTGAGGGCCTTCTCCAGCTGTGGGCCTAGGGCCCACTCTCCCATGGGGCACACAGGCGGAGGGACAGCCAGGGGCCCTTCGCCCCCGTGCACCCGCTGCACCCTCCGGACCACCCCGCCCGCACTGGGCCCAGCCTTCTCTCTCTCTCCTCGCTCTCTCTCTCTCTCTCTCTCTCTCTCTCTCTCTCTCTCTCTCTCTCTCTCTCTCTCCTCTCTCGAGGACCTCTCGCCTCTGCCTTGGCCCTGCTAACTGGCTCTGACAGAAACTATCTCCGCTTGATGGCAGTATGGCTCCACCAATGCCAACCAAATGCTTACCCCCCCCTCCCCCTCCAACACCCCCCCAGGGCCTGGAGCCTCCTGCCCTTCCAGGGTGAAAGCAAAAGCAAAACAACGCAACTGACACAGACAGTCCGAGGAAGAAGCACAGAAAAGGAAAGGAACCAGCCACCTGGACCCATGCCGCTCACCAAATGCACTGGGCAGAAGGACTACTGACCAGGAGGCGGGACCCCCTGCAGGCCTTTCCCCTGCTTTGCTCCAGCCCCATTTTTCCTAGCTCCAGCTCTGGGAGAGAAGCAAAAGGCCAAGGACACACCCACAGGCCCGGGTGACTCTCTCTGTCCCAGGGATTAAATCAGGGGACCTGCCTCGGACAAGGTGGCAGCCACCATTCGGGTGGCCCATCGCTCTGCTCTGTCTTGCCAGGGACTTTTTTTGGCCGGGCTCTGCTTCCTACCAAGGCCTGGAGCTCACCACCTTGGGCTGGCCCCCCAACAAGGCAGCCAGAAACGGCTGGCCCAACCTGCAGCCACAGGGCTCCCACCCCCCACCCCCACCCCGCCCCGGAGGCTCCCCTGTAAAGGGCTACCCAAAGCCCGAGGACACAGGCTGGCCTTGCTCTCACACAGGAACCCTGCAAAGGCCACCAAACCTCGCCAAGGCACAAGGCCCCACCCAGGGCCAGGATGCTGGAGAGGAAGGGCACAGACTCTGATGAATGGGACTCGGGACTCGGAGACCCCCGTTTCTTTCTCTGCCTAAACAGGGAGGCCCCAAGTTTACACTGTAGCCGGGCGGACCTGCTGACAGACCACCAGCTCAGGAAACACACAATGGCTCCCTGTCCCTTGCGCAGAGCCCTCCCGGGAATGTATGTTCAGTCATTCTCTGTGTGCGCCTGTGTGGGGGACGGGGCGGAGGGGGCGGGGCGGGGGCGGGGGCGGGGGCGGGGCGGGGGGGGGGAGCAAGGTGGGCCTTGGGTTGGAGCTGGGGGGTGAGAGGGTTGGTGGTGGGGATGAGGTGTGAGTTGTACATATGAAAGCACACACAACAGTGTGTATCATTGTGTTTGCGGTTGTGTGAGGGTATGGCCTGTGAAAGACTGGGCTGGGGGTGAGAGCATGTGTCTCTGTGTGCGTGTGCGCATGCGTGCGTGCGTGTGCGGGTGTTGGGTGCTGGACATGCTCAAAGCCATATATGGTGCTTGCCCTCCTGTGTGCCTGGGTGACCATGGATATCCCTATCCCGGTGTGCCTGTGCCTTGGGTGTGGGGATGGGTGCTTGAGGGCCTGGTCCTGTGAGCAAAGGCCAGTGCCGGCCTGCCCAGGGCTTGGGCAAGTGGAGGGTGACAGGTTGTATGGATCCAGTGAAATCTCTATTGTTCCCTTCAGGCCAAAGGAAGCAGGGCACGCCTGCAGGAAGCTCCTACTGGCTCAAGTCTGGACTTTAAGTGCTTCCATAAGGATAACAACTGCCAGGAATGGAACTTCAAGAGGTTTATTTTGGCAAGTCTTGAGTTCCCGATGCTCTTTCATTGCAAAGCAAACTCCTGGACCACGGCTGGTTTTGTTTGTGGTCGGTTTCCTGGTGGTTTCGGAGGCTGAGGATGATCTCCACCCCTGGGGAATTCAGGGGAAGCGTGGACCCTGAACCTCGGTACTCTGTCCCGCTACCCTTGGACGTGCCCCTTCACCAAAGGGCAGCCATGGCACGAGGACCCTTAGGACACCAGGGACACAGCTAAGAACTGGAAGCGAAAGGAAACGAGGGAAGCAGTATGTCCTCACCTCCACCACCACTGCCAAGGCACTGCCAAAGTTGTCCTGGACCTAGTGCACGGAGGGGTGCTTCGCTGGGACTTGGCGGGGCCTTCCAGGACTGACCAGGAGACACAAGGTGCCTAGAGGACCAGGGGACACACCAGCAGGCAGATCCTTGCCACGAGGGTCCCTCCTGAGTGCCACCAAGGGCTCTGACCCAAGAGTAGACCTGCCTGGGGGTGGGGGGCAGGGTGTGCAGAGAGAAGGCAAGAGGGGAGGAGGCGGGGCCACACGCCCCGACGACACCCCGAGCAGGTCCTGTCCTGGGCACATTCATGGGACGGGACAGGACAGGACAGGACAGGACAGGGAAGGGATGAGGGTACTCTCCGATGGCCATTAAGGGATGGTTGGGAGAGAGTGCCCCCTTGCTCCTGCGATCCATGCGGGTCATTGGCACTTCCACAGGAAAGGAGAAGGAAAAGGAAAAGTACTGGCCAGGGGGCTGCTCCCAGGCGCCTGCCCAATCCTGCCTTCTAGACAGAGGCACACCCGCGCCAGAAGGCCTGAAAGTCAGGAAGCGCGTGTAAGTAAGGGACGGAAAGCGCAGAGCGAAAGAAAGCAAAGGTGGAACTGAGGTGGAGCTGAAGCCTGAAGGTGATCCCCGGGCACTGCGTCCGGGGGGTGGGGGGGGTGGGGGGGGGGGCAGCTGGAACCTGTGGCCCCCTAGGGGAAGAGCCATCACCCGAGGCAGAGCCGTCAGCCACTGAGGCAAGGGTTTGGACCCTGGCCAGGGAGAGGCCTGCCTTGCGATGCTGTAGTGCCCAGCTGGGAAGGGGAAAGACAACCAGAATGGGCCAAGGAGGAAGAACCGGGTCGGGCCGGGCCGGGGGGTGGGGTGGGGGTGGGGGGGACGGGGCGGCCAGGAAGGTAGGGCCGCTCTCCCCCCCCCCTTCCCCGCCGGGGTCCAGTGCCACTGGCAGAGAGAATAAGCTGTGTGCCTGCGCAGACCCGTTTACCTGACTATAGGCTGTGTGTGTGGGTGTGTGCGGGGGTGGGGGTGGGGGTGGGGTGGGGGGGTGCGTGCGCGCGCCAGGGTTCTGCAACCAGAAGAATGCAGGGAAGGCGGCAAGTCATGTGAACGATGTTGAACCCTGACGCCAAGAGTGGGGATTCCACGCCTAGCTGGTCCCCGATGGCCTGCCCTCCCTTTCTCCCTTGCATTGTCCCCAGGTTAGGTGTCAGGGGTTGCCCTGGTGTTTACCTTCTGGGCAAGCGGCACCTCAGGTCCCTACCTGACAGGATGGGGTGACTTTTGTTTTCCTGAGTTGTTTCTGTCTCTTTGTATTTTCCCAACCACTTCCACCCACCGATGGCTGCTTCCCGGGACAGCATGGGGAGAAGAAGGCTCTTGGGAAAAGGCCATTCCTCAATTCTAAGCGTCCTTAAGACACTACCGAGTGTGGCAAATCCCGGCCACGACGGTCCCGGGGGTGCGGGGTGCGGGGTGCGGGGGTGGGTTTCCATTCCTCGGAGCTCCCTTCCTTCCGGTCCGCACCCCTAGGAAGACCTTAAGGAGCAAAGAAAGGAACCGCTTACAGGGGAAACCCTAAAGACCCTCAGGCTCACCTCCCACATTGCTGTCTTTGCGAGGCACTGGCTGGCATGGGCGTGATGCCCTCAGACACTCAAGGCAGGGTCACCACTGCTTTCCTTTCCATCGCCGACCAAACAAACCAACCAAGGCCAGAGGACAACCACAAAAGGTTGCCTGCCTTTACTGTGCACTAAGGTGGTGGCCCGGCCATTAGCCACCAGCCACTGCGGCTGCCCCCAAAGCTGTATGGGGAGGGGAATTCAGGATGGAGACAAGCAGGACGCTGGCCCTGGAGGGTTAAGGTGCCAATCTAGGAGTGATGTCAAGGGGCCCTAGTCCTGAGCCATCCCATACAGAGAAGAGCCCTCAAGTCACTGCCTGGGGATGTCCCCCATTTTGTTTGGTTGGTTGGTTTTGGTTTTGGTTGCATGAGCTCTAATCTTTGGATGATCAAGACAGCATTTCCCTCCTTTCTCTTTTTCTCAAAAGAAAGTCCTGGCGCCTTCCTCCCTTTCCTCTTCGGAACGTACCCTCGGAGCTATCTGAGGGGCTGTCACCGTGGCTATAGTCCTCACAGAGGGCTCGCAGAGGTCCCCGAACAAAACATAACTCTCGGGTGTTAGCTTGCGCATTTCTCTTCTGCCCACACCTCCCAATCTGCCCTGCAAAAGGGCCCTGAGCCCTCCTTTGGAGTGGGTGTGGCTGGATACTCAGGCTCAGCATTCCCTTAAGTGTTCAGTGGTTCCTCAGAAGTGGTTTTCTCAGATGTGTGCATGTGTGCCTGCCTCTGTGTGTGTGTGTGTGTGTGTGTGTGTGAGACTGTGTGTGTGCGTGCATGTCTGTGCGGGTGTTTGGGGGTGGCCGTGGGGGTGAATATGTGTGAGCGTGACTGTTTGACGGGGATCCACAGTTTCCACGCCAAGTTCTCAGGTGTCAAGCCCTCGGATGAAGACCAGGCTAGGTCAGGGCTTACTTAGGCTGAGAAGCAGAGCGATGGACACATCAGACCAAACCCCCAAGCTCCCTTCTGCCACTGACCCCCGCCCCCCCCCCCCACATCAAGCCCCACCCTCCCTCAACCTCCCCTAGTCCCTTAGCCTCCTAAGCTTCACCTTCTCCCCGAGGATTAAAATGCCATGGGGGTCGGGGAAGCCTGAGCAGGACCTGTTCGCGGGCTCTTGGTAGAGAACTGACGCCTGACGGCCTGGGCTACCCAGGCCTGAGGGTGAGGGCAGAAGGACCCTGATGGGGCTGACTTGTGAACCAATGCCTAGCAGGCCAAGCGGCCCTCCCGAGACCCACCTGTGTGAGCCCTGCCATTCCAAAACGTCGCAGCCCTGGGCACAAAGGAGTGCTCAGGCTCCCAAGCAGAGATGCCCCCAGCGGCCTCTTCCGCACCCTGGTGACTCCTGGCACGGACCCCGCTGTACAGAAGGGGCAATGACTTCTGGACCCGCTTGGGACCTGCCTGCCTCTGACCCAGCCGCCTTTGGCCCCCTGAAGCATGCACGCAGCCTCAGGAGAAGCAAGGTTGCTGCCTGGGAAGGGGTATGGTACAGACAAGCCAGGGGCCAGGAGGAGTCTGAAGCTACATACCAAGGGGAATCTGCAAGCCCAGTGGTGGCATCTCTGCAAGGCTGTCTGTGTTCACAGTGAAGCAGAGCCTGAACAGAGTCAAGAACGGCCTAGCTACCCTTGCAGGGTTGGCCCAGAGTGGCCAAGTTGGTGAGGGGCCCTGCCGAAGGTGGCCTGGCTGTTCTGCGGGCTGGACTATTGCTGGTGATGAGGATATTGGCATAGGGATGCCGCCGCTGCCGCTGCCGCTGCCGCTGCCGCTGCTATTGTTGCTATGGATGACAGTGATGATGGCGGTGGTGGCGGTGGTGGTGGGAAGAAGAGAAGAGGAGGAGTAGGAGAAGAGGGTGAAAAGGATGGCGTCTCCACCTGCAGCCCACCCCCTCCTCTGTCAGGCTGCCAAAGGAAGGAGAGGAAGGCTTGGTGGGGGCAGGGAAAGGGGGTGACTGCCATTTCTGGAGCCACAGTGCCATCCAGCGGAAAGTGTATGGGAAAAGGCCAGGCAGCAGCCTGGCTTCTGCCAGGCACAGAGAGCAGCAAGGCTGTGCTGGGCTGACCGGGCTGTGCTCAAGCCCCAGGTTTCCCCTGCAGGGGAGCTGGGCACCGAGGCCGGTCGGTCGGGGCCGTCGGAGGCCCTGAGGCCTTGGCCTGCCAGCAGGACCCGCGGGGGAGGCAGGAGCTCCAGGAGCCTGGACACAAGCCGGCAGCCCCTAGGCAGAGCAGCCCAGACAGCTGAGCTTCCCGTTTGTCAGCCATTTGGGGTGGGCCCAGAGGAATCCACCCCGTTTCCTCTGGCGGTCCCTGCTGCGGAAGCGGAGAGTAGCGTAGCGGGGCGCCCTGCCTCGGGGCACACTGGCGTCAGGGTCCCCTTTCCCCACCTGGAGCCCAGGCCCTTAGGAGTTCTGGGGCCAGGGCCATTTGCCTGCCCCTGGCACTGCTCCCCGCGGTAGCCATCTTGGGCGGCCTCTGGGGTTCTGAGGGCCTTCTCCAGCTGTGGGCCTAGGGCCCACTCTCCCATGGGCACACAGGCGGAGGGAACAGCCAGGGGCCCTTCGCCCCGTGCACCCGCTGCACCCTCCGGACCACCCCGCCCGCACTGGGCCCAGCCCTTCTCTCTCTCCCTCGCTCTCTCTCTCTCTCTCTCTCTCTCTCTCTCTCTCTCTCTCTCTCTCTCTCTCTCTCTCGGGAGGACCTCTGCCTTGGCCCTGCAACTGGCTCTGACAGAAAACTATCTCCGCTTGATGGCAGTATGGCTCCACCAATGCCAACCAAATGCTTACCCCCCCTCCCCCTCCAACACCCCCCCAGGGCCTGGAGCCTCCTGCCCTTCCAGGGTTGAAAGCAAAGCAAAACAACGCAACTGACACAGACAGTCGAGGAAGAAGCACAGAAAAGGAAAGGAACCAGCCACCTGGACCCATGCCGCTCACCAAATGCACTGGGCAGAAGGACTACTGACCAGGAGGCGGGACCCCCCTGCAGGCCTTTCCCCTGCTTTGCTCCAGCCCCATTTTTCCTAGCTCCAGCTCTGGGAGAGAAGCAAAAGGCCAAGGACACACCCACAGGCCCGGGTGACTCTCTCTGTCCCAGGGATTAAATCAGGGGACCTGCCTCGGACAAGGTGGCAGCCACATTCGGGTGGCCCATCGCTCTGCTCTGTCTTGCCAGGGACTTTTTTGGCCGGGCTCTGCTTCCTACCAAGGCCTGGAGCTCACCACCTTGGGCTGGCCCCCCAACAAGGCAGCCAGAAACGGCTGGCCCAACCTGCAGCCACAGGGCTCCCACCCCCCACCCCCACCCCGCCCCGGAGGCTCCCCTGTAAAGGGCTACCCAAAGCCCGAGGGTGACACAGGCTGGCCTTGCTCTCACACAGGAACCCTGCAAAGGCCACCAAACCTCGCCAAGGCACAAGGCCCCACCCAGGGCCAGGATGCTGGAGAGGAAGGGCACAGACTCTGATGAATGGGACTCGGGACTCGGAGACCCCCGTTTCTTTCTCTGCCTAAACAAGGGAGGGCCCCAAGTTTACACTGTAGCGGGCGGACCTGCTGACAGACCACCAGCTCAGGAAACACACAATGGCTCCCTGTCCCTTGCGCAGAGCCCTCCGGGAATGTATGTTTCAGTCATTCTCTGTGTGCGCCTGTGTGGGGGACGGGGCGGAGGGGGCGCGGGCGGGGGAGGGGGCGGGGGCGGGGGGGGGGAGCAAGGTGGCCTTGGGGTTGGAGCTGGGGGGTGAGAGGGTTGGTGGTGGGATGAGGTGTGAGTGTACATATGAAAGCACACACAACAGTGTGTATCAGTGTGTTTGCGGTTGTGTGAGGGTATGGCCTGTGAAAGACTGGGCTGGGGGTGAGAGCATGTGTCTCTGTGTGCGTGTGCGCATGCGTGCGTGCGTGTGCGGGTGTTGGGTGCTGGACATGCTCAAAGCCATATATGGTGCTTGCCCTCCTGTGTGCCTGGGTGACCATGGATATCCCTATCCCGGTGTGCCTGTGCCTTTGGGTGTGGGGATGGGTGCTTGAGGGCCTGGTCCTGTGAGCAAAGGCCAGTGCCGGCCTGCCAGGGCTTGGGCAAGTGGAGGTGACAGGTTGTATGGATCCAGTGAAATCTCTATTGTTCCCTTCAGGCCAAAAGGAAGCAGGGCACGCCTGCAGGAAGCTCCTACTGCTCAAGTCTGGACTTTAAGTGCTTCCATAAGGATAACAACTGCCAGGAATGGAACTTCAAGAGGTTATTTGGCAAGTCTTGAGTTCCCGATGCTCTTTCATTGCAAAAGCAACTCCTGGACCACGGCTGGTTTTGTTTGTGGTCGGTTTCCTGGTGGTTTCGGAGGCTGAGGATGATCTCCACCCCTGGGGAATTCAGGGGAAGCGTGGACCCTGAACCTCGGTACTCTGTCCCGCTACCCTTGGACGTGCCCCTTCACCAAAGGGCAGCCATGGCACGAGGACCCTTAGGACACCAGGGACACAGCTAAGAACTGGAAGCGAAAGGAAACGAGGGAAGCAGTATGTCCTCACCTCCACCACCACTGCCAAGGCACTGCCAAAGTTGTCCTGGACCTAGTGCACGGAGGGGTGCTTCGCTGGGACTTGGCGGGCCTTCCAGGACTGGCCAGGAGACACAAGGTGCCTAGAGACCAGGGGACACACCAGCAGGCAGATCCTTGCCACGAGGGTCCCTCCTGAGTGCCACCAAGGGCTCTGACCCAAGAGTAGACCTGCCTGGGGGTGGGGGGCAGGGTGTGCAGAGAGAAGGCAAGAGGGGAGGAGGCGGGGCCACACGCCCCGACGACACCCCGAGCAGGTCCTGTCCTGGGCACATTCATGGGACGGGACAGGACAGGACAGGACAGGACAGGGAAGGGATGAGGGTACTCTCCGATGGCCATTAAGGGATGGTTGGGAGAGAGTGCCCCCTTGCTCCTGCGATCCATGCGGGTCATTGGCACTTCCACAGGAAAGGAGAAGGAAAAGGAAAAGTACTGGCCAGGGGGCTGCTCCCAGGCGCCTGCCCAATCCTGCCTTCTAGACAGAGGCACACCCGCGCCAGAAGGCCTGAAAGTCAGGAAGCGCGTGTAAGTAAGGGACGGAAAGCGCAGAGCGAAAAGAAAGCAAAGGTGGAACTGAGGTGGAGCTGAAGCCTGAAGGTGATCCCCGGGGCACTGCGTCCGGGGGGGGGTGGGGGGGGGGGTGGGGGGGGGCAGCTGGAACCTGTGGCCCCTAGGGGAAGAGCCATCACCCGAGGCAGAGCCGTCAGCCACTGAGGCAAGGGTTTGGACCCTGGCCAGGGAGAGGCCTGCCTTGCGATGCTGTAGTGCCCAGCTGGGAAGGGGAAAGACAACCAGAATGGGCCAAGGAGGAAGAACCGGGTCGGGCCGGGCCGGGGGGTGGGGTGGGGGGTGGGGGGACGGGGCGGCCAGGAAGGTAGGGCCGCTCTCCCCCCCCCCCTTCCCCCGCCGGGGTCCAGTGCCACTGGCAGAGAGAATAAGCTGTGTGCCTGCGCAGACCCGTTTACCTGACTATAAGGCTGTGTGTGTGGGTGTGTGCGGGGGTGGGGGTGGGGGTGGGGTGGGGGGGTGCGTGCGCGCGCCAGGGTTCTGCAACCAGAAGAATGCAGGGAAAGGCGGCAAGTCATGTGAAACGATGTTGAACCCTGACGCCAAGAGTGGGGATTCCACGCCTAGCTGGTCCCCGATGCCTGCCCTCCTTTCTCCCTGCATTGTCCCCAGGTTAGGTGTCAGGGGTGCCCTGGTGTTTACCTTCTGGGCAAGAGGCACCTCAGGTCCCTACCTGACAGGATGGGGGTGACTTTTGTTTTCCTGAGTTGTTTTCTGTCTCTTTGTATTTTCCCAACCACTTCCACCCACCGATGGCCTGCTTCCCGGGACAGCATGGGGGAGAAGAAGGCTCTTGGGAAAAGGCCATTCCTCAATTCTAAGCGTCCTTAAGACACTACCGAGTGTGGCAAATCCCGGCCACGACGGTCCCGGGGGGTGCGGGGTGCGGGGTGCGGGGGTGGGTTTCCATTCCTCGGAGCTCCCTTCCTTCCGGTCCGCACCCCTAGGAAGACCTTAAGGGAGCAAAGAAAGGAACCGCTTACAGGGGAAACCCTAAAGACCCTCAGGCTCACCTCCCACATTGCTGTCTTTGCGAGGCACTGGCTGGCATGGGCGTGATGCCCTCAGACACTCAAGGCAGGGTCACCACTGCTTTCCTTTCCATCCGCCGACCAAACAAACCAACCAAGGCCAGAGGACAACCACAAAAGGTTGCCTGCCTTTACTGTGCACTAAGGTGGTGGCCCGGCCATTAGCCACCAGCCACTGCGGCTGCCCCCAAAGCTGTATGGGGAGGGGAATTCAGGATGGAGACAAGCAGGACGCTGGCCCTGGAGGGTTAAGGTGCCAATCTAGGAGTGATGTCAAGGGGCCCTAGTCCTGAGCCATCCCATACAGAGAAGAGCCCTCAAGTCACTGCCTGGGGATGTCCCCCATTTTGTTTGGTTGGTTGGTTTTGGTTTTGGTTGCATGAGCTCTAATCTTTGGATGATCCAAGACAGCATTTCCCTCCTTTCTCTTTTTCTCAAAAGAAAGTCCTGGCGCCTTCCTCCCTTTCCTCTTCGGAACGTACCCTCGGAGCTATCTGAGGGGCTGTCACCGTGGCTATAGTCCTCACAGAGGGCTCGCAGTGGTCCCCGAACAAAACATAACTCTCGGTGTTTAGCTTGCGCATTTCTCTTCTGCCCACACCTCCCAATCTGCCCTGCAAAAGGGCCCTGAGCCCTCCTTTGGAGTGGGTGTGGCTGGATACTCAGGCTCAGCATTCCCTTAAGCTGTTCAGTGGTTCCTCAGAAGTGGTTTCTCAGATGTGTGCATGTGTGCCTGCCTCTGTGTGTGTGTGTGTGTGTGTGTGTGTGAGACTGTGTGTGTGCGTGCATGTCTGTGCGTGTGTTTGGGGGTGGCCGTGGGGGTGAATATGTGTGAGCGTGACTGTTTGACGGGGATCCACAGTTTCCACGCCAAGTTCTCAGGTGTCAAGCCCTCGGATGAAGACCAGGCTAGTGTCAGGGCTTACTTAGGCTGAGAAGCAGAGCGATGGACACATCAGACCAAACCCCCAAGCTCCCTTCTGCCACTTGACCCCCGCCCCCCCCCCCACATCAAGCCCCACCCTCCCTCCACCTCCCCTAGTCCCTTAGCCTCCTAAGCTTCACCTTCTCCCCGAGGATAAAATGCCATGGGGGTCGGGGAAGCCTGAGCAGGACCTGTTCGCGGGCTCTTGGTAGAGAACTGACGCCTGACGGCCTGGCTACCCAGGCCTGAGGGTGAGGGCAGAAGGACCCTGATGGGGCTGACTTGTGAACCAATGCCTAGCAGGCCAAGCGGCCCTCCCCGAGACCCACCTGTGTGAGCCCTGCCATTCCAAAACGTCGCAGCCCTGGGCACAAAGGAGTGCTCAGGCTCCCAAGCAGAGATGCCCCCAGCGGCCTCTTCCGCACCCTGGTGACTCCTGGCACGACCCCCGCTGTACAGAAGGGGCCAATGACTTCTGGACCCGCTTGGGACCTGCCTGCCTCTGACCCAGCCGCCTTTGGCCCCCTGAAGCATGCACGCAGCCTCAGGAGAAGCAAGGTTGCTGCCTGGGAAGGGGTATGGTACAGACAAGCCAGGGGCCAGGAGGAGTCTGAAGCTACATACCAAGGGGAATCTGCAAGCCCAGTGGTGGCATCTCTGCAAGGCTGTCTGTGTTCACAGTGAAGCAGAGCCTGAACAGAGTCAAGAACGGCCTAGCTACCCTTGCAGGGTTGGCCCAGAGTGGCCAAGTTGGTGAGGGGCCCTGCCGAAGGTGGCCTGGCTGTTCTGCGGGCTGGACTATTGCTGGTGATGAGGATATTGGCATAGGGATGCCGCCGCTGCCGCTGCCGCTGCCGCTGCCGCTGCTATTGTTGCTATGGATGACAGTGATGATGGCGGTGGTGGCGGTGGTGGTGGGAAGAAGAGAAGAGGAGGAGTAGGAGAAGAGGGTGAAAGGATGGCGTCTCCACCTGCAGCCCACCCCCTCCTCTGTCAGGCTGCCAAAGGAAGGAGAGGAAGGCTTGGTGGGGGCAGGGAAAGGGGTGACTGCCATTTCTGGAGCCACAGTGCCATCCAGCGGAAAGTGTATGGGAAAAGGCCAGGCAGCAGCCTGGCTTCTGCCAGGCACAGAGAGCAGCAAGGCTGTGCTGGGCTGACCGGGCTGTGCTCAAGCCCCAGGTTTCCCCTGCAGGGGAGCTGGGCACCGAGGCCGGTCGGTCGGGGCCGTCGGAGGCCCTGAGGGCCTTGGCCTGCCAGCAGGACCCGCTGGGGGAGGCAGGAGCTCCAGGAGCCCTGGACACAAGCCGGCAGCCCCTAGGCAGAGCAGCCCAGACAGCTGAGCTTCCCGTTTGTCAGCCATTTTGGGGTGGGCCCAGAGGAATTCCACCCCGTTTCCTCTGGTGTCCCTGCTGCGGAGCGGAGTAGCGTAGCGGGGCGCCCTGCCTCGGGGCACACTGGCGTCAGGGGTCCCCTTTCCCCACCTGGAGCCCAGGCCCTTAGGAGTTCTGGGGCCAGGGCCATTTGCCTGCCCCTGGCACTGCTCCCCGCGGTAGCCATCTTGGGCGGCCCTCTGGGGTTTCTGAGGGCCTTCTCCAGCTGTGGGCCTAGGGCCCACTCTCCCATGGGGCACACAGGCGGAGGGACAGCCAGGGGCCCTTCGCCCCCGTGCACCCGCTGCACCCTCCGGACCACCCCGCCCGCACTGGGCCCAGCCCTTCTCTCTCTCTCCCTCTCTCTCTCTCTCTCTCTCTCTCTCTCTCTCTCTCTCTCTCTCTCTCTCTCTCGGGAGGACCTCTGCCTTGGCCCTGCTAACTGGCTCTGACAGAAAACTATCTCCGCTTGATGGCAGTATGGCTCCACCAATGCCAACCAAATGCTTACCCCCCCTCCCCCTCCAACACCCCCCCAGGGCCTGGAGCCTCCTGCCCTTCCAGGGTGAAAGCAAAAGCAAAACAACGCAACTGACACAGACAGTCCGAGGAAGAAGCACAGAAAAGGAAAGGAACCAGCCACCTGGACCCATGCCGCTCACCAAATGCACTGGGCAGAAGGACTACTGACCAGGAGGCGGGACCCCCTGCAGGCCTTTCCCCTGCTTTGCTCCAGCCCCATTTTTCCTAGCTCCAGCTCTGGGAGAGAAGCAAAAGGCCAAGGACACACCCACAGGCCCGGGTGACTCTCTCTGTCCCAGGGATTAAATCAGGGGACCTGCCTCGGACAAGGTGGCAGCCACCATTCGGGTGGCCCATCGCTCTGCTCTGTCTTGCCAGGGACTTTTTTGGCCGGGCTCTGCTTCCTACCAAGGCCTGGAGCTCACCACCTTGGGCTGGCCCCCCAACAAGGCAGCCAGAAACGGCTGGCCCAACCTGCAGCCACAGGGCTCCCACCCCCCACCCCCACCCCGCCCCGGAGGCTCCCCTGTAAAGGGCTACCCAAAGCCCGAGGCGACACAGGCTGGCCTTGCTCTCACACAGGAACCCTGCAAAGGCCACCAAACCTCGCCAAGGCACAAGGCCCCACCCAGGGCCAGGATGCTGGAGAGGAAGGGCACAGACTCTGATGAATGGGACTCGGGACTCGGAGACCCCCGTTTCTTTCTCTGCCTAAACAAGGGAGGCCCCAAGTTTACACTGTAGCCGGGCGGACCTGCTGACAGACCACCAGCTCAGGAAACACACAATGGCTCCCAGTCCTTTTTCCCAAGCCCTTCTTCGTGAATTATTTGTATATGCTTTATTTCCTCTTGTGTTGATTTATCTTTTATGTGAGATTGTAGACTTTTTGTATCTGTACGTGTTTGAATTTTTTTTGTAAATTCAATTTTTTTGGTGTAGTATGTTGGATTCTCTTTTTTTTCTATATTTGTGATTATTTATTTAATTAACATATTAAGGTTTTCTTGTTTTTGTATCCTTTTTTGTTGTCATCCTGCATTTTTTCTACTCAGCAATTTTTTTTCTCGACCATATATAGTATATATTTTTTTGTTGGTGTTGCCATATTTTCGTGTCTCTTTGCTTTGCAGAAGAATGGAAATGATGAAATTCCATATAATTTTCCCAAACAAGTAAAAGTGTAGTAGTCATAATGCAGCAATCCCTTTTCATTTTTTAGAGAAACAGATGAATCTAATGTCGAAAAAATTTATCTTCATTCCCAGGTGAATTTTACCATTATTGACATTAATCAAATATGAAGTAATCCTTGTGTTAGTTGAATGATTGTTGTATTAAGAAAAATTTTATGTATACATTTATAGTGGAATGTCTTTTATCCTTTAAAAAATGGAAATCCTCTCATTTTTGATAATGTTTAATTCGTAAGATGCTGTTGTAATTCTAATAATGTAGATACAGAATGACAAATACTGCATGATTTCACTTGAATGTGGAATCTAAAAAATCCGAACTTATAGAAGCAGTGAGTAGAATGGTGGTTATTAGCCGCCTCGGTTTTGGGGAAAGGGGAATATGTCTATTACAGACTATAATGTTTTCAGCTGTAAAAGTAATAAATTCTGGATATCTAATGTTCAGCACCATCACTTTAGTTAATACTCGTTTAAGTTACATACTGAATATATAAATATGTTTATATACATAATATAATCTTGAAATTTCCTAAAAAATATAACATGTGATGTGACATGTTACATATCTTGTAATAATTATTTCAGAATGTTTAGACTATCACATTGTATTGTTTATATGCATCTTTTGTCAAAATAAGGAAAACACTGAAAAAATGAATGGAACATGAAATGTGATATATAGTCTCTTTCATATCTGTAGGATCCCCAGATATACATAATGTAATGATTCTCACATCCCTTATAACAAATATATTTGCATGTAAGTTAAATGCATCCTCAGAAATACTTTAAATTTTCTTATTACTTATAATATGTAATTCAATGTAAATGTTACATAATTATTTAGAAATATAATATAAATGCTATGTAAATATTTGTTCATGGGGCAAATACACGACATAATTTTTGGAAATTGTGGAAATTTTTTCCCCAATATTTTAAATCCTTAGGTGATTAAATCCATGGATGTGGAATCCACGGATACTGAGGGTCAACTGTATCCTAAGTGGACACCCTATTCCACTGTGGAGAAATTTTAACATATTAGATCCAATATTTCTTCATCAATGTATTCTCATTCTACTCATGTGTAAGAGAGCTAGCTATTCCTATCAAAAATTGGAACATTAAGATTTAAAGGAATGGTCAGTCTTATGAGTCAACGAAAATCTTTCAAAATCATTTTTACTGCCAAATCACTAGCAAATAGCATGTGTTAAAATACAATCTAGATTATTTTACTTTTAAAATTCTTACTTTTCTTTTTTTGCTTTTTAGGGCCACACCTGTGATATATGGACTTTCCCAGGATAGGGGTTCCCAAGGCCCACACCACAGCCACAGCAACGCAGAATCCGAGCCATGTCTGCGACCTACACCACAGCTCGTTGCAGTGCCAGATCCTGAACCCATTGAGTGAAGCCAGGGATCGAACCAGCATCATAATATATACTAGTATGGTTTGTTACCTTCTGAGCCTCATCAGGAGCCTAAAATCATATATTTATTTGAATTTTTCCACTAGTCTGTTATTTTCTTTCACAAACTCCAGTAATGTGTTGTTGTTTTCTCTTGTCACATTTTGACATTTTAACTCTCGACATGACTTTAATTCTTTCCAATAAGTTGTTTTTTGCTTATGGTGTCTTGCAGTATATTCTCATGTTTGAATTTGTTAAATATGTTTTTTTTTTTTTTTTCATTTTGACTTCTCATTTACGTATCAGACTTAAGGGTATTCTTTCCCAAATGAAGAGTTATTTTATTTTTTCCAATTGTGGTGAAATTCACATATCATTAAATTAACTATTTTAAAGAGTGACATTCACAGTATTGTGCAACCACCTTTATCTGATTCCAAGATATTTCCAGCACACAAAAGGAAATTCTGTATCCATTAAGCAGTTTTCCACTTCCCCACTAACCCTTCCCATGATTCTCATCCCTACAGATTTACCCATCCTGGATATTTTATATCAGTGAAATCATACAGTGTGTGACTTTTTGCTATCTACCTTTTATCACTCAGCATGCTTTTGAGGTTCAGTCATGTTGTATCATATGTGAACACTTCATTCCTTTTTATGGATGAATATTATATATTAAATTTTATGTATATACCACAATTTCTTATTAATCTGTTCCTTCTCTTGGGTTGTTTCCACGTTTTAGGTATCGTTAAAATTGCTGCTATGAACATTAGTGGGTATTTGTTTCAGTACTTGTTTTCAGTTTTTTGGGGTATATATCTAGGAATGGAATTTATAGGTTGTATAGCAATTCTTTTTTTTTTTTTTTGTCTTTTGCAGGGCTGCACCTGTGGCATATGGAGGTTCCCAGGCTAGGGGTCTAATCAGAGCTGTTGCCACCAGCCTACGCCAGAGCCACAGCAACGCCAGATCCAAGCCGCATCTGAGACCTACACCACAGCTCGTGGCCATGCCGGATTCTTAACCCACTGAGCAAGGCCAGGGATCGAACCCGCAGCCTCATGGTTCCTAGTCGGATTTGTTAACCACTGAGCCATGACGGGAACTCCTTGTATAGCAATTCTATGTTAACTTTTTTAGAAACAGCCAAACTCTTTCCATGGCACCTGAACCATTTCATTTTTTCTACCAGCAATGTAACAGTATTCCAATTTCTCTATGTCCTCACCCACATTTATTTCCCAATTATAGCCATCCTAGTGGGTTTGTGGAGTTCTGGTTTAGATTTGCATTTCCTTTATTACTAATGATGTCTGGAATGTTTTCAGGTCCTTACTGATCATTTGTATATCTTCTTTAGAGAAATGTCTATTGAAGTTTCTCCATCCTTAAAATTGGTCTTGTTCATCTCTTTGTTGTTGAGTTGTAATATTCTTGATGTTGACCCTTACCAGATATACAATTTGAAAATATTTTCTCCCATTCTGTAGGTTGTCTTCTCTTTCTTTATAATGTCTTTTGATGCCCAAAAGTTCTCAATTTTGATCTGTTTTTTCTTTCATTGCTTGTACTTTTGGCGTCATATTCAAACATCAATTACCAAATCCAAAGTAAAGAAGATTTATACTTGCGTCTAAGAGCTTTATGTTTTACCTCTTACAATTAGGTCATTGATTCATTTTGAGTTGAATTTCTTATTTGCAAGGTAGGGGTCCAACTTCATTCTTTTGCATGTGGATACCCAGTTTTCTCAAAACCATTTGTTGGAGTTCCCGTCATGGTGCAGTGGTTAACGAATCCGACTAGGAACCATGAGGTTGCGGGTTCGGTCCCTGCCCTTGCTCAGTGGGTTAACGATCCAGCGTTGCCGTGAGCTGTGGTGAGGTTGCAGACGCGGCTCGGATCCCGTATTGCTGTGGCTCTGGCGTAGGCCGGTGGCTACAGCTCCGATTCAACCCCTAGCCTGGAAACCTCCATATGCCTCGGGAGCGGCCCAAGAAATAGCAACAACAACAACAACAGCAATAACAACAACAACAACAAAAAAACCATTTGTTGAAGGGACTATCTTTACTTCATTGAGTGGTCTTGGCACCATTGTGACCATAGAAGTTTATTTCTGGGGCCTGTATTCTATAGTGTTAATCAATGGTCTATCTTTATGCCAGTCTCACACTGTTTTGATTGCTGTAGTTTTGTAATATGTTTTTTGCTTTTCTTTTTGCTTTTTTAAAATTTTATTTTGTAATGATTTTTGTTTTTTTCCATTATAGCTGGGTCAATTTTCTACTGTACAGCAACGTGACCCAGTTACACAACATGTATATATTCTTTTTTCTCACATTATCATGCTCTATAATAAGTGACTGGATACAGTTCCCAGTGCTATACAGCAGGATCTCACTGCCTTATACATTCCAAAGGCAATAGTTTGCATCTATCAACCCCAAATTCCCAATCTATCCCACTGCCTCCCACCCCAACTGGCAACCACAAGTCTGTTCTCCCCATGTCCATGATTTTCTTTTGAGTGGAAAGGTTCATTTGTGATGTATATTAGATTCCATATATAAGTGATATCATATGGTATTTGTCTTTCTCCTTCTGACCTACTTTGCCTAGTATGAGAGTCTCCAGTTCCATACATGTTGCTGCAAAGGGCATTATTTTGTTCTTTTTTATGGCTAAGTAGTATGTTTTCAAATCAGGAAATTTGAAATCTGAAATCAGAACTTTGTTCTTTTCCAAAATTGTTCTAGCTATTTGTGATTCCTTAAGTGTCTATATACATTTTAGGATTTTTTTTTTCTGCAAAAAATGCCACTGGAATTTTGATAGAGATTACATTGAATCTGTATGCTGTTTTCAGTAGTATGTACATCTTAACAACATTAAATTTTCCAATCTGTGTTCATAAGATGTCTTTCCATTCATTTGTGTCTTTAATTTCTTTCACCAATCATTTGTACTTTTCAGTATACAAGTCTTTCACCTACTTGGTTAAATTTATTCCTCAGTATTTCTTTTGCATGCTACTGACTGTTTTCTTAATTTTTTTTTCTGGATTGTTCATTGCTTTGTATAGAAATTCAGCTGATTTTTGTGTGTTAATTTTGTATCTTGAAACTTTATTGAATTCTTTTTTTAGCTCTAGTAGGTTTTCTGTGTGTGTGGATCCTTTAGGATTTTTAATATATAGGATTATGTGATCTTACTCCTTTCTTTCAAAATTGTATGCCTTTTATTTATTTTTCCTTCATAACTGCTCTGGTTAAAATTTCAAGTATAATGTCGAACAAGAGTGGTGAAAACAGGCCTCCTTGTCTTCTTTTTTTGTTTTGGTCACACTGGCAGCATGCAAAATTTCCCAGCACCACAGCTGTAACCAGAGCCATAGAGGTGACAATGCTGGATCCTTAACCAGTTGAGCCATAAGAAACTCTTCCTTGTCTTCTTGATCTCAGGAGGAATGCTTTCAGTGAGTTATCATTATGTATGATGTTAGCTGTTTGTTGTTCATGGATGCCTTTTATTATGCTAAGGAAGTTCCTACTATTCCTAGTTTTCTGACTTTTTAAATCAAGAAATAGTGTTGTATTTTGTCAAATGTCTTTTCTGCATCAGTTGAGGTTATGTGTTTCCTTCTTTCATTTTATTAGTGTGGTGTATTACACTGATTGATTTTCTTATGTTGAACCACTCTTTTTTATTTCTGAGATAAATCCCCATGTCCAAGTGGGATTTAACTTGGTCATGGTGTATAATTAATAATCAATCTCCCTCTCTCTCCATATATATATATATATATATTTATATACCTCATATACATACACACACACACACACACACACACACATATAATGCACTGTGGGAGTTCCCATCATGGTGCAGCAGAAATGAATCCAACTAGTAACCATGAGGATGTGGGGTTGATCCCTGGCTGTGCTCGGTGGGTTAAGGATCTGGCATTGCCGTGAGCTGTGGTGTAGGTTGCAGACTCAGCTCAGATCTGATGTTGCTGTGGCTGTGGTGTAGGATGGCAGCTGTAGCTCTGATTTGACCCCTAGCCTGGGAACTTCCATATGCTGCGAGTGGGGCCCTAAAAAGCAAAAAAAAAAAAAAAAAACCCAAAAAACAAACAAACAAAAAAAACCACTGTTGGATTCATTTTACTAGTATTTTGTTGAGGATTTTTTAAAAAATTAATTTTATTGGTGTATAGTTGATTTACAATGTTGTGAATGGAAAAAATATTTCATTTTCATCCATGATGAATTTGAGATACTTGTGGGATAGTCAAGTGCACATGTTCATTGGAATGTCAGAACTACAGGTAAGGAATGCATATTAGGATGTTATAAACATATGATAGCAGTTACCAGCATAAATATATAGGAGCTGAAGCCATGGGGAGTGTATATTATGAGAAGACAGCAAGAATTGAATTCTGAGGAACACCAATGTTGAAATGACTGACAGAGAAAGAGGATCCTGCAAAGGAAATTGAAGAAGCAAAAAATAAGGAAGGAAAGCAGAAAATGAAGTGTCCTGTAACCTAAGGGAAGAGAGAATCTCAAGAAAAAAGAGATACTTAACAATGTCATATATTTTTGTAAAAGAATGTCTTCAGTGTCCATTGGTGTGGGAGAAGAGAGACAGCAACCTCCTGACTGTATCAAAGGAGGTCCTTGGTTGGTGAGTTTATTAAGAGCAGATTCATTGGCAGAGAGGAGACAGAAAAAAGATTGTAGTGTATTGAGAAGTGTGTGGAGTGAATGTGACAAAGTGGTTTAAGAGATGACAGATAGTGCTTTCAAGAAGTTGAGCTATGATGCATAGAGATGAGGAGTTATAACTGGATGGGAATATAAGTTTAAGGGATCCTTTTATAAGAAGGAAAAGACTTGACCATGTTTAAATGTTTATGGGAAAGATCAAATAGGAAGAGGCTGAAGAGATAGGAAAAAGTGGCTATAATTAATAGTTTAAGGGAAGTGAGATCATATGGGGTCAAGAGTAGAGATGGGAAAGTATGCTATACAAGAGGAGAAAACTGAAGGGAGAAATAGACAATACTAATTGGAGACAAAAACTCTACTTTTAATAATGAATACAACATATAGACAGAAGATTGATAAAGAAATAGCAGACTTAAAGAGTACTATAAACCAAGTAGATCTAACTGACAAATACACCACACTCCATCCATCCAACAACAGCAGTGTACATATTTCTCTCAAGTGCCAAGAATATTCTCCAGGATAGGCCATGTTAGTCAATAAATTTAAATCATACTGTGTATTTTCTCCAAATATGATGGAATGAAGCAAGAAATTAACAACAGGAAAACTGTAAAATTTACAAATAGGTGGAATTAAATAGCACATCCTTAAATAAAAAATGGGTCAAAGAAGAAATCACAAGGAAAATTATATAATACTGTGAAATAAATAAATTAAATGAGAATATACCAAAACTAATGAGATGCAGTGAAAGCAGGGCTCAGAGGGAACTCTATAGCTAGCTTTAAAAATGTTGACATTAAAAAATAAAGATATGAAAACCTGACTTTATAAGTTAAGAAACCAAGAAAAGATAAACAAACCAAACCCAAAGCTAGCAGAAGGAAGCAAATAATAAAAACTAGAATGGAGATAGAGACAAGAAAAACACTAGAACAAACAAAATAAAAAGTTCAGTTTCGGCTGTGTTCAGTTTGAGGTGCTGGTAAGGCATTCACATAGAAAAAGCCAGTTGATTCATGAGTCTGAAGCCTGGCATAAAGACTTGTGCTGGAGATACAGATTTGGGAGTCATCTGCATATGTATGTTTAATTTAACTGGAAGTGAGAGAGACTGAGAAGCAGAAGTGAGAATCCAAACAAGGAGATTTAGGAACCACTGAATCTAAGGATCCATGTAGACAGAGTATTCAAAAAAAGAGAATGAGAAAACAATGACCAGATATGAAAGAGGAGAACTGGAAGAGAAGGATGTCATAGGAAGGAAGAAATATCACACAGGGTTAAGACAAGAGCCGAAAGCAATTCACTAGATTTGTTAGTTATGGTAACCTCTGACACAAAGTATAATGCATAGCCATTCTCAAAAATTCCTGCATCTCTACATAAGATTTATCAACATTTTCACCCATTCTTATCTTCTTTCCTTTGGGTTAATGTTTCTCAATCCTATAAAATGCCCCTTCTTAAATATTTTGATGGCTATTTTACTATCCTGAAATAAAATACACATAATTTCAAAAATTTGGTATCTATAAAATGAGAGAAAATAGTTTATAATGAAATAAGATGTATTCAATATGTAAATACTGGGACAAAACTAAAAGACATATGGAGAAAAATATATAGAAAATGCTCATAAATGTGGCAATTACAAATGCTGACTGACATAAGTGTGTTATTACTGTTATTTCAAATATCCAAGGGCAGCATTTCTGTTTCTGCTGGTGACAGGATTTTCCAAAACAATGAACATTCTTAATATTTTGAACAAAACAAAGTAATATCTTATCTTGGTTTACATGGTAGCTACATTCTGAGAAGTCGGTGTATATTAAAACTTCCCTCTTTGTATAAAAAATGGAGTTTAATTCAAGGCCTAGATTAACATAAATAGATTTTTCACCTATATGAATATCCAATGGAATATTGAAAAGTTGTATGGAATACAGAAAAATTATATTTTTGTGCAGGCTGTCCTGCATATTTCAGGACATTTAGCAACCCTGACCCTGCCCTGAGTATGCCTGGAAGCCTTCCAATCATTATGATATTCTTTTTTTTTTTTTGACTTTTTTCTTTTTTATAATTTTTTTTCTACTGTACAGCATGGTGGCCCAGTTACATGTACACGTTCTATTTTCTCACATTATCATTATGATATTCTAAAATGCTTCTCACAAACTTTCAAAACCATCCCTTGGGTTTATACTACCTTCATTGAGAGCCACTACTCTATTCCTTTCCCAAGAAGTAAATAAGTCCTTCCCTTGGCATTGCAACCCTTTCTAACAACTAAGCCTATTTCTTTTCTTTCTCAGTTGTTATGAATTGCCTTCTCAATCTCTCCCTGTTACTTTCAGACAATACACTTTCTCAAATTTCTACCATTTTCTCCCTCCATTCTTAATCCTCTTATAGTTATCATCCATTTAAAAAATATCATTAATTTTTTTTTTTTTTTTTGGTCTCTGCCTTTTCTAGGGCTGCTCCCGTGGCATATGGAGGTTCCCAGGCTAGGGGTTGAATCGGAGCTGTAGCCGCTGGCCTATTCCAGAGCCACAGCAACGTGGGATCCAAGCTGCGTCTGCAACCTACACCACAGCTCACGGCAACGCTGGATCCTTAACCCACTGAGCAAGGCCAGGGATCGAACCTACAACCTCATGGTTCCTAGTCGGATTCGTTAACCACTGCGCCAAGACAGGAACTCCAAAAAATATCATTAATTTTTTATCCTCCCCTTCTCATCTAAACATCTCTTATGAGTGGTCTACACTAACCGGATTCAATTTGGTACCTCCTGGTCACTCTTCAACCCGCTGCAATCTGGCTTTTGCTTTAACTACTACACTGGAACCAATCTTGCTAAATTCATTAATGAATTTAATCTACGAATTAATGGTTATTTTTCAGTACTAAATTTATGGAACCCTTTACTGCATATGATACTGCTGTTCACTACATTTTTCTTAAAACTGGGCATCAAAAGCTTCTGGGTCCTCTCCTCACTCTATTTATCCTTTATCTTTTCATTTTTTTCTAGATAATCCTTTAATGTTGGTGGTCCCCAGAATTTCCTCCTCAGCTAGTAACCTTTCCCTATATACACCTTCTTCTAGATTATTTAACTTAGTCCCTTGGTTCAACTATCACCTTTATGTTGATGGTTTCCAAATGTATTTACCTGCTAGAAACCTTTTTTTGTAATCTTGGAACTTTACATTTGTATCTTACTCAAAATGTCAAATAACTGCTCCTGCTCTTGTATTCTGCATCTGTTAGCGATTTCATTTAATACTCAAGCCAGGAACTTGAGAATCATTCTTTATTATTTGTCTCCACTGGCCCATATCCCATCTGTGAAAGATGGTCTTTTAACATGTAAACTTGGCTAGGGTAGTTGTTCAATCAAGCACTGATCTAGGTGTTGTTGTGAAGCCATTTTGTACATGTGATTAATATCTGTAATCTCCTTTAAGTAAAGTAGATTATCCTAGATAATTATCCTAGATAATCTGGGCATACTTGATTCAATCAATTGATAGGTCTCAGGAGCAGAGCTGAGACTTTCCTGAAGAAGAAATTTCTCCTATGAAATTCCTCCTTCAGCTTGTGCCAGAGAGTTGCAGTCTGCATTGCCAGAGACTGCTCTTTGGATTTCAGACTTGCCTAGCCAGTCCCCAAAATCACATAAGCCAATTCCTTGTAATATATTTAATATGTATCTCTTACTGGTTCTGTTTCTTTACTTGAACTTTGACAGATATATCATCTATTTAACCAACCTCTCTCAAGTCCATTCCTCTGTGATTCATTTCAACTATGACTGAGTTCAGACCCTTGTGAATTCCTTGTAAGGATTATCACAAAGCATATTAAATGGTCTTCTAACCCCAATCTCTTTCTATGCCATCCTCCACATGGCCACTAGTATGATCTACATAAAATATAAATGTGAACACAGCACCTTCCTTAAAATTCTTCATTGACTCCCCATTTCCTACAGATTTATCTTAAACCTATCTAGCATGGCACACGGAGTCTTCATGTTCATGCTTTAGCTTGCTTATCTAGTTTCATCTCTCCATTCTAGGAAAACCATATGACTTAAAGATCTGCCTAACATCTACCGCAATAAGAACAGACTATCTCAAACTTCTATACCTTTAGTCATTCTATTTCACTGATAAAGTTCTTCTTTCTATTTATCCCTCTACTATCACTCATCCTAACTTAATACTTCTATTCCTTTTTTTAAGACTCAGCTTAGATACTGATTCACACAGCAGGTCATCCCAGGCCTTACTAGTCTAAGGCAGAGGCCCTCCTCTATTCCCTCATAACACTCTGTTCTAATCTCTATCTACAGAATTTATCAAATCAATTTATGAACTCCTTGGGTAAGTTAGGTGTCTTATTTTTGTAACCATGAATTTAAAAGATGATAAATATATTTTTATTGATTAAATAAAAGAATGGATGGATCATGCTCTACGTATCAGGTTATGGTTGGTTGCTATAATGGAATCTGTGGTGGGCATAATTATGGCTATCCAAGGATATCCACACCCTCCTTCCATGGCAAAAAGAACTTTGCTGATGTAATTAAGTTGAGGACCTTGAGTTGGGGAATTATTCTGGATTACCTAGGTGGAGACATTCTAATTGCATGAGTTCCTTAAAGCAGAGGATTTTCCCCCAGGAGAGTGAGAGAGAGATGTTGAGGACAAAAGAAAATGGATATAGAAACAGGACATTGAAGAGATAGCTACACTCCCATATTCATCACAGCATTATTTACAAAAGCCAAGATATGGAAACAACCTAAATATCCATCAATGACTGAAAGGATAAAGAAAGAAAATATTTTATATATATTTTCAGCTATGAGAAAAGGAAATTGTGCCATTTCTGACATAATGGATAAAACTTGAGGGCAATAAGTTTGCAACTGAGTGAGATAAGCTAGACAGAGAAAGACAAACACATATGTAGAATATAGAAAAGTCAGGAGTTCCCTTGTGGTGCAGTGGCTTAAGGATCAGCACTGTCACTGCAGTGCCTCAGGTCTGCTGTGACATGGGTCTGATCTCTGGCCTGGGAACTTCCATACGCCATGGGTGTGGCCAATAAATAAATAAATAAATAAATAAAAATTTAAAAATTTTAAATGTCAAACTCTTAGAAACAGGGAGTAGAAAACAGTTACTAGGAACTAGAGGGTGGGGGAAATAGAGGTTGGTAAAAGGTTACAAACCTTCAACTATAAGATGAATCAAATCTGAAGATCTAATATAAAATATGGTGATTGTAGTTGATAATACTGTATTACATAATTGAAATTTTGCTAAGAGATTAGAACTTAAATGCTTTCACCAAAAAAAAAAAAAATGAGGTGATAGATGTGTAAATTAACTAGATGCTGGGAATCCTTTCACAATGTATATATATATTAAAACACCCCGACTTAGTCTTCAAATATCTTAAATTTTTAATTTGTCAGTTAAGCCTTAACAAAACTGCAAAATAATGTGTGATGAAGATAAAAGCCTCCATCAACACCCACCCTTATTAGACAGTACAGGGTACATACACCATCCAAGTAGAGATGGAGAAAAATTTCTGCATCTACTATCCATGAGGATCCTTTTATATGCTCTTAATGGTTGAGGATAATAGTCAGAAAATGCATTTTCATTCACCTTTTTTGCAGGTCAAGTGTGGTAGTGTCACAGCTAACTTTGGAAGCCTGGAGGAGTTGACACATATTGATTTGGGAGCTCTAAAACTAAAATTGAAATTGATTTAATATTGTTAGATGCACAAAGTTCTTTTATTTGACTCATGTCACTTGGCTTTCACAATAGTTAATGAGTCAAATGTGACAGATATTTATTATTATAATTTAAAGAGATGAAAACTGGACTCAGAAGCTCAATGACTTGCTTCAAGTGATATAATCAGAAAATATATAAATCATATTTGAACCCAGATTTTATGATTTCAGAAAAGATTAACTTACAACAACATAAAATGCTTCTACTTCCTATTTTTTCCTCAAAAGTGAATCATGTAAGTATTATTTTTCAAAGAAAAATAATCTGACATTCTCTTAATGTCACTATAAATCTTTAATGCAATGATGTTCAAACATATACAGATATCCTAGGTGATATAAATATCCAAAGCTCTTAAAAAAAAAAAGAAAATGGATAATTTCTAATGTGAGAGGGACTTGACCTGCTGTTGTTGGTTTTGAAGATGGAAGATGTATGCAATGAGCCCAGAATTAAACCCACCCATTACAGTCAACTAATCTATGACAAAAGGAGGCAAGAATATACAATGGAGAAAAGACAGCCTGTTCAATAAGTGGTGCTGGGAAAACTGGATGGCCACATGTAAAAGAATGAAATTAGAACACTTCCTAACACCATACACATAAAGAAACTCCAAATGGATTAAAGACATAGCTCTAAGACCAGACACTATAAAACTCTTAGAGGAAAACATAGGCCACTCTCTGACATAAACCACAGCAATATTTTCTGAGATCCGTCTCCTAGAGTAATGATGATAAAAACAAAAATAAACAAATGGGACTTAATTAAACTTAAAAGTTTCTGTACAGTAAAGGAAACCCTAAACAACAATAACAAAAGACAACCCACAGAATGGGAGAAAATATTTGCAGATGAAGCGACTGACAAGGGATTAATCTCAAAAATTTACAAACACCTCCTGCAGCTCCATACCAAAAAAACCAAACACCCCCATCAAAAAATGGGCAGAAAAGATCTAAACAGACAATTCTCCAAAGAAGACATACAGATGGCCAAAAACACATGAAAAGATGCCCAACATCACTCATTATTAGAGAAACGTAAATCAAAACCACTACGAGGTACCACCCTACAGCAGCCAGAATGGCCAGCATCAAAAAGTATACAAACAATAAATGCTAGAGAGGGTGTAGAGAAAAGGGAACCCTATTACACTGTTGGTGGGAATGTAAATTGGTGCAACCACTGTGGAAAACAGTATGGAGATTCCTCAGAAAACTAAAAATAGGAGTTCCCATTGTGGTGCAGCGGAAACGAATCCGACTTGGAACCATGAGGTTGTGGGTTCAATCCCTGGCCTCACACAGGGGGTTAAGTATCAGGTGTTGCCCTGAGCTGTGGGGTAGGCTAGCAGCTACAGCTCTGATTAGATCCCTAGCCCTGGAACCTCCATATGCTGTGGGTGTGGCCCTCAAAAAGACAAAAGACAAAAGACAAAACAAAACAAAACAAAACAAAACCAAAAAAACCCCCCTAAAAATAGAATTACCATTTGATCCAGCCATTCCACTCCTGGGCCTCTACCCAGAGAAAATCATGACTCGAAAAGATACATGTACTCCAATGTTCATTGCAGCACTATATACAATAGCCAAGATATGGAAACAACCTAAATGTCCATTGATGGAGGAGTGGATAAAGAAGATGTGGTACATATACACAATGGAATATTATTCAGCCATTAAAAGGAAAGAAATAACGGGATTTGTAGCAACATGGAGGGACCTAGAAATTATCATGCTAAGTGAAGTTAGCCAGACAGTGAGACACCAACATCATATGCTATCACTTACATGTGGAATCTAAAAAAATGGACACCATGAACTTCTTTGAAGAACAGATGCTGACTCACAGACTTTGGAAAACTTATGCTTTCCAAATGAGACAGGTTGGGGGGGTGGGGGGATATGCTGGGGGTTTGGGATGGAAATGCTATAAAATTGAGTTGTGTGATCATTGTACAACTATAAATGTAATAACATTCATTGAGTAATTAAAAAAATAAATAAAATGTCTTTCCAAAAAAAAAAAAAAAAGCATGCAATGAGCCAAAGAATACAGGTGGCCTCTAGAAGCTGGGAAAAGCCCTCAGTCAATAGTCAGGAAGGAAACAGGAATCTCAGACCTATATTTATGAGCAACTGAATTCTGTCAACAACTAAATGAATGACACAGATTTTCCCTTAGAGCCCTCAGAAAGGAATGCAGCCTTCCAACTCCTTGATTTTCACTCAATAAGACCCATACCAGATTTCTGACCTACAGAACTATAAAATAATAAATTTGTTGCATTAAGCCTCTACATTTGTTATAGCAATAGTAGGAAACTAATACAGAATCAATGCAAAAAAAAGCTGGTGCACTTCCAAGAAAGATGGAGGACCGAGATGATATGATAACATGTCAGGAATACTGACAAGAAAGGAACTTTATCATATCATATTTCCTTTTAAAAATGATCAATCTAAAATATTATAGGAAGGTCCTTATGTAATGAAAAGGGAGAAATAGCTAATCACACAGAGAAAGATGCTTAAGGAGATTCTGCACATAAAGCTGTTTAACAAACTCCTCTGAAAGAGAGAAATGAACATACAACCAGTCAGGCTAGGTAAACGCTCTAAGGCAGGAAAATATGATAGCAGAACAGGCATGAGAATTCCATTTAATGCTGAGTACTTCTACAAGCAGGCAAGTTAGACAAGGAATTCAATGCTATTTATAAACTATAATTCCACCTGTGTCCAAAAATTGTGACTATTTCCTAAGGGGAAAGTAAAAAGTACCCACATTGTTATCCATGAAATCACCAAAAGGCAGCAAAGCCTTATATTCTGAAATATCCTGAACATCCTTCTGTAATAAGAAATTGAAAGTTAATTGACACCATGCACCACCTGATATAATACACTGAGAAGTACAGCACGTTGTTTCAGTGGTATTCCTTGTCAAAAGTGCGTAAGCTGAATCTAATCATGAGGAAACATCAAACAAACTGAAATTGAAAGACATTCTATAAAATAACTACATTATCATCTTCAAAAATTTTTTTTTTAGGCAAAGAAAATCTAAGAAACGATTGCAGATTAAAGGATGCTCAGCCAGACATGATAATTAAATATGATTCTGGATTTGATCCTGGACCAGATTTTCTTCTCTTTCTTTCTTTTCTTTTCTTTTTTTTAATCTAAAGGGCATTTATCAGCATAACTGGTGAAAAATGAATAAGGTTTTTAAGAAACACATATGCCAAGTATTCATTTTTTATTCACAACACCAAGTATTCAGAAGTCATTGGGCAACTTATTTTCAAATAGTCCAAAAATATGTGTTATGTATATAAACTTATAAATATAATTATACAAATAAGAATATAAATATAAAATATGAACAATAATGATTTTTTATATTTATCCAAAGGAGTTGAAAACTTATGTTCACACAACAACCTGCACATGGCTATTTATAGCAGCTTTATTCATAACTGCCAAAACTTGGTTGCAACCAATATGTCCTTCAGTAGGTGAATGGATAAATAAACTGGTATTCAGACAATGGAATATTTTTCACAACTGAAAAGAAATGAGCTATCAGGCCATGAAAAGACATGAAGGAATCATAAGGGCATATTACTAAGGGAAAAAGGCCAATCTGAAAAAGCTACATACTGTATGATCCCAACTACAGAACATTCTAGAAAAGGTAAAACAATGGACATAGCAAAAGGATCAGTGGTTGCCAGGGGTTGAGGGAGAGGGATGAAGAAGTAGAGCACTGAGGATTTTCAAGGCATTGAAAATATGCCATATGATGAATATATGTCATTATACGTTTGTCCAAATTCATAGAATGTATAACACCAAGAATGTATATTGCTCAAGAGTGAACAATATAACTATGGACTTTGGGTGATAATGATGTACCAATGTAGGTTCATCAACTGTGCAAAACTACCACTCTGGTACAGGATGTTGATAATGGAGAAGGTTATGCATGTGTAGGGGCAGAGAGGCATATGGGAAATTTCTGTTCCTTCCTCTCAATTTTGCTGTGAACTTAAAACTGCTCTTTAAAACAGTTTAAACAAAGTCAACAAGCAAAATATCCTCAATAATAAATAGGACAAAATGGCATTTTGAGCCTCCTGACGTGATACAAGAGCAAGGGCACAATACCACCTATGAAGTCTTCCTTCTAAAAATGTTCAAATTAATCTTGTGAAAACAGACAAGTTCAGATTGTGAGATATATGTAGGACAACTGCCTGAAATAATCAAAAATACCAATTTTATGAAAAATTAAAAGAAAAGGATGGGAAGTTGCTACTCCAGATTTTAAAAGCCTAAAGGGGCATGGTAACTAAATACAGTGCATGATTCTTGACTGCATCTTGCATCAAAACAAATAAAAAGATATAAAGGATATTGTTAGGACAGTATTTTAGATAATTTTATCAATGTTGAATTTTTCTGAGTCTGACAACATCCTTGTTCTTAAGAGATACACATGAAGCATTTAAGCCTGAAGTGTCATGATATCCACAAGTTACTTCCAAATGGTTTAGCAAAAAATGTGTATATACATATATATTTATGTATTTATAAAGAGATATAAACCATATGTAGAAAAATAAACAACTGATGGATCTACATGAAGGATATCTTTTGACTTTCCTGAAGAGTTGACATTTCATAAGATAAAAAATTAGTGAAGAAAATAACATTTGGAGATATAAAGCTTAACCCTAATTCTAATTATAAATCCTGCTGATAAATTAAGAAGTACATCAATGCATTCACTTATTTTGGCAGAATATTTTCTGAAAAATAAAAGAAAGAAAAAAGATATTCAGTAAAAGGATGGAAAAAAGAAATACCATCCAAACAGACAAAGGCAAGTTTATCAGACCAAATAGTGTTTAAATCCAAAAAGGTCAAACAAGTACTAAAAAGGATAAAAGGTGTATCTATTATAGACTTGTTTGCACATAATAATAAAGCTTCAAATACATAAAGCAAAAATTTACAGAACTACAAGAATTTGACAAATTTACAATTATACTAGGGGGTTTTTTTGGGGTTTTTTTTTTTGGCCACCCCACAGCATATGGAGTTCCTATGCCAGGGATCAGATCTGAGCTGCAGTTGCCACCTACACCACAATTGTGGCAAGACCAGATCCTTAACCCACTGGGCCAGGCCAGGGATCAAACCTGCATCCCAGTGCTGCTCCAGAGAGGCCGCCAATCCCACTGCACCACAGCATGAACTCCATCACTGGGAGATTTTAAATCTTTCTCAATAATTGAAAGATCTAGCAAACAAACAGAATTAAGAGTGATATAAAAGATAATTTTAATGTCACTCTTGCTGACAAGACAATCAGCAAGTTTGATGGACATTTACAGAGTGCACATGTAACAATTAGAATATACAAAACATTTTCAGGCACAAATAAATTGATAATGTTCTCTAGAACATAAAGCATGTCTCAATAAATACTATATAGTCAGTATCATGTAAACTACATTGTTCGTACAAAATGTAATTAAATGGGAAAGAATAACATAATGTCAAGCTAGAAAATATCCATATACCCTAAAGGAAAAAATAAAACTGTCACTGTTTGCAGATGACATGACACTATATATAGAAAATCCTAAAGATGCCACCAGAAAACTAGTACAGCTCATCAATTAATTTGGTAAAGTCATAGGGTACAAAATTAATACACAGAAATCTGCTAGATTTCTATACACTAACAATAAAAGAGCAGAAAGGGGCAGATGCATAGATAGAACAAACTAGTGGTTACCAGCGGGAGGAGAGGGGAGGGGTACTATAGTGGTGGTGAATTGGGAGGTGTACACTAGAGGGTAAAGAAAGGCTCAAGAATGTATTGCACAGCATGGGGAATATAGCTAATATTTTGTAATAGCTGTAAATGGAAAGTAATCTTTAAAATTGTATAAAAATTTTTAAAAAATTAAAAAAAATCAATGTATTTTTTGTCTTGGTTTCTAAATACCATGTCCCTCTAAAAAGTACCATAAATTCATAGGGAAATGGTTAATGAAGCAGGAAATATAAGACAAGAAAGTAAGGAAATGCTGAAGTCAAAGTATGTATCAAAGAATGATGGGAATGTGTCAAATGCATAGAGAATCCAGCTTGAATGGATTGCCACTGGGACAATTTGATCATTAAAATAAATGACAGAAATAGCATATTTATGAAATAAAGTATGGAATAGGAAGTATTTTAAACCACATAACTGATAAGAAATTAATACCCAAAATATATATGGAACTCATACAACTCAACAGCGGAAAAACAATCCAACTCAAAAAGGTGAGAAATATTTGAACAGACATTTTTTCAAAGACATACAGATGGCCAATAGGTACATGGAAAGGTGCTCAACATCACTAATCATCAGAGAAAAGCAAGTCAAAACCACAATGAGATATCTCACACTTGATAGAATGGCTTTAACAAAAACAGAAGGTAATAAATGCTGGTGAGGATACAGAGAAAAGGGAACCCTTGCGCATTCCTTGATAGGAATGTAAATTGAAATATCTACTATGGAAAACAGTATGAAGGTTCCTAAAAAAAAAAAAAGAATTAAAATAGGGCTATCATACGATCCAGCAAATTCTACTCCTGGATATATCTGAAGGAAATGAAATTACTATCTCAAAGAGATATTTTCAACCCTTACGTTTACTGCATCATTATTTACAATAACAAAGATGTGGAAAAAATCTAAATGTCCACTGACAGATGAATGGACAAAGAAAATGTGGTGTATATATATATATATACATACACACAGTGGAATATTATTCAGCTATATAAAGAAGGAAATCCTGCCATCTCTGACATAATAGATAAAACTTGAGAGCATTAGGCTAAGTGAAATAAGTTAGCAGAGAGAGAAAAATATTGTATGTTTTCACTTATATATGGAACCTAAAAAAAAAAAAAGTCTGAACTCACAGAAACAGTAGATTGGTGGTTTCCAGGGGTTGGGAGGGTGGGGGAAAGGTGAAGGTGATAAAAGGGTATAAACTTTCAGTTGTAATTGTATTGGGGAAATAATTAAAAAAATAAAATAAAAAAAACCTTTTGGTTTTAACATAAATACATTCTGGAAGTTTAATGTACAGCATGATGTATACTATAATTAATGCTACTGTTATAGTATATATAGTTATATGACTATAGTTATAGTATAGTTAATACTATAGTACAATGACTGTAGTTAACAATTTTGTATTGTATACTTAAAAGTTGCTAGGAGAGAGGTCTTAAAAGTTCTCACCGCACACAAAAAAAATCATAACTGTGAGATGACTGATGTGTTAACTAATCTTATTGTGGGTAATCATTTTGCAATATGTACATGTAGCATATCATCACACTGTACACTTTAAACTTACAACACTATATGTTAAATGTTTCAATAAAGCTGGAAAAAAGGAACAAAAATAGACCTTACATTATCCATTTGAAATACATGTTCTCCCAAACACATTCCTTTTTCAGTGAGTATAAGTACATAATCTTGATAATAAAGGTTTATGAAACAAAAAATTGAAACAATGTGAAATTTCTATTTTGACACATGTACTGAAGTTAGTAAGAGAAAGGCATCATTTGGAGGAAAACATACACTGAAGTATTGACAGATAAAGGAGCATGATGTCTGCAAGTTACTCTCAAATAGTTGAGAAAGGAAGAGGAGAAAGTGGAAGAGAGGGGAAGTGATTGGGGGAGGAGGGGAGGAAAAAATGGGACGAGAGGGAGAAACACAAACTGAAATAGAGAATGATAAAGCAAACATGGCAAAATAGTAATTGGTGAGTCTAGGTAAAGGGTATATGGGATTTCTTTGTAATATTCTCACAATTTTTCTTTAAGCATAAAATTAGATTAAAACAAAAAGTTTAATAACACATGTATAAATATGAGCAATAACTCCATCATTGAATAGAATAATCACAGTTTTCCATTTAATGAAAGAAAAAGTTTTATATTGCTAAAATCTTTTGGGATGAGAAGCCAGTATATAAATTTGCTTTATGTTACCAGATGAATAAAACACGTTAAATATTTTAAAGCAGAAAAAAGATAAAGTTTAACTATAACTGGATTAATGATGTCACAATATGATTTCTAAAAAAGAGACCTCTATGTTTGTAAATTTTTTAAAGAACCAAATAATTCATGAATCAAAAAGAAATCATAAGAGAAATTAGGAAATAATAATAAAATAGTACACATAAAATCCTGTGAAATTCTTCTAAAGTGGTACATAGTAGAACATTTATAGTTATAAATTCTTATTTTAGGAAAGATTTAAAATAAATAGATTAGAAATAGAGCAAACAAATAGTAAAGAAAAAATAAAAGGAAAAATTATTAAAATAGACAAAATATTAAATGGTGAGGACTGATGAAACCAAAAGAAGGAAATATATTAGAAAATCGATTATTGTAATTCATCACACAGTCACACTGTCGTATTAATGGAGGAAAAAAAACCCCATATGATCGGGGAGTAGATGCAAAGTATTTGGAGATAAAACTCCACATTCATTCATAATAAAAGCTCTCAGCAAACTAAGAATACAAAGGAAATTTTTTAACCTGAAAAAGAAAACCTACTAAAAATGGTAAACACGTATAGAATCCCCTTGTACATTCAGAAGCAAGACAAGGAAATCCTCTATCACTGCCACTATTTCTTTTTGTACTGAAGACTCTAGCTAGCACAGTAAGGCAAATTTAAAAAACCAATATTGGAAAGGAAGAAACTGTCGTTATTCACAATATGACTAATTAACATACAATCCAAAGAATCTACAAATTATTGGAACAAATAGAATTCAGAAAGGTTACGGTATATAATATCAGTATATAAAAATATCAATCATGTAAATAAAAAAAAAATCAATCATGTTCCCATTTACCAGCAATAATCTGAAAATGTGGTTTAAAAAGTGTATTTCACAGTAACAGCAAAAACCATAAGGTAATTAGGAGTGAATCTAACAGAACAGCTTATACATAACATTATTATATGGTATATACATATGGTTTCATATAATGTAGAAAATGATTTAAATTTTATCATTTGGTGCTAGCTTTTTGTTTTTGAGTAATTATTTCTTCATTTTAAAAATTTATCTTGGCCATGCCTGTGGCATGTGGAAATTCCCGGGCCAGGGATCAAACCTGCAACACAGCAGCCACCTGAGCTGCTGCAGTGACAACGCCAGATCCTCAACCCACTGCACCACAAAGTAACTCTGGGGTAGTTATTTTTAATGTGTCATAATCAACTCTTATTCTTCTCCCTCTTTTAATAAGTTTTTGGTAAAGAGATTACCTTAAAAATCACAACTTCCTGGTGTAGAACATCAGAAAAAGCAGGGTAGCATTGTCAATAATCTTCATTGTCTTCACTGAGTGAACTATTTTATGAATGCACTAAGGAAATAGAGTCAGGTGCTTGCTTCGGCAGCACATATACCAAGGAAATAGAGTCATACTGCAATCCCTCAAAGACTGAAAAATAGTAAAATAAAGTGAAATCATTTCTTCTTTACTGTTTATCTCTTTCCCCTGGCCTCCTCAAATCCCTACGCTCTAACATACCCCCCCCCCAAAAAAAAGTTACATAGACAGTGTTAGGAGGGAACTATTGCTTAGCAATTAAGAGAACAAACTCTGGGAGGCATTGTAGACCAGTGCCTGGCACATAAAGATGTTCAGTAAATATTCGCTATTATTATAATTTTCAATGATTTGAATCACTGGAGGCAATTATGTAGCTCTTGCACTTCTTGACCTAAACAACTTCATTTTCTGTTTGAGCGCTGCTATCCCTATGGTTTCCCACTACTCCCACACCACCACCCTTTGGACAGAGGTGAAGTTGAGGGAAATCAGGCTGTAAGGAATGTGACTGGGTAATACTTTCAAGCACAACAGAGCACATTCTTTTTCTATGCACCACTATCAAACCCCAAGTCTGGAACCCCCTTAGCTGCCACTGTTTCACTCCTATATGCTTTGGTTATCCATTCCGTAGAGCTCCTAGCACAATGCCTAGTCCATTGAAAGGGCTCCTTAAGGGTTTACGGCATGAATGAGGAAAGGATGCCCTTTCGGATTACAAGAATTTGTGAGGTTTGGATCAGATTTTATTTTTTGCATCCTATAAGTTCATCTAAATCGAAGATTTTTTCTAACAGTGAACAGGATTCCTAAAATATATCACTTTCTTGAAACTCTTCAATGGTTGTCGCTACTTAGGGATTAAACTGCATACTCGTTAGCATATCATTAAAGGCTCTGCAATACTCTATTTCACCTCCTAATTATTCTCATAGATTCAGAATTATAGCCAAGCTTTTCCTAGAACAAACCTGCCTTGGAGCTTTTGTTCTGGAAATGCTAGGCCCGAAGAAAAGCATTCCCTCCCCCTCCACATGGCAGACGTCACTCACTTTTTAAGGCCCACCCAAAGTTACCCCTTCCTCTTTGATGGATCATGATTACTACCAGGCAGAATGACTTGGTTCATCCTCTGTGCTTCCTGAATACCTTGAACAAGAAAACATAATAGCACTTGGGTATGACTTACCGTATTTAACATTTTTTTACTCATTAAATTCTCCTGCCCCACACAGAGAAACACACTTTTGAAGGCTCACCTTAACAATACTGTTAGAACCGTGCTAGCCATAGGAATTAGGCCTTCAACACAATGTTGTTATTGATCTTGAGCTAAGCATTTTTTAATGGAAAAGTTTCAAATATACACAAAAGTAACAACAACAGTTTAATGAGTCCTCATGTATACATTACTTAGCTTTAGTGATTATAAACTCATGAACATTTTGTTTGTACCCCTTATCTGGACCCTACTGAATTACTTTCAAGCAATCAACATTTTTTTTTTAAATTTAACCACGATTTCTTAAAAATATAACCACGACTGTCATAGCTAATATATTAAAAATAATTGTTATTAAATATCTATACATTCTTCCAAGCATATTTTGTGAAACAGCTAGTTTATGTCTGCATGTTCTTTCTTCATTTGGAAATCGTGGAGAGAACATGGAAAGGGAGAAAGAGATCAGGGAAAATGCATAATCAAGTTTCAGAAAGCCTGGATATCCCAAAAGAGAAAGAAAGAATCTGACCTGGTTTGGGGTGGGAGAAGTGTGTTGTACTACTTCTCCGGAGGAGGTGGGTGCGACTTCAGGCTCGGTGATGCAGGAGTAGGTGCGGAAGGGAGAGGGGTACTACCTCCGTTAGGAGTTCCTTCTGGATAATCCCACCGTGGAGCTAAAAGACAGCGCTTTTTTGGCGGCTTGGTTTCCCGCGTGTTTCCAGGTGGGAGTGTGGATCTCCCGGAGGCACAAGGTTGGTCCCCCATAAGGATTACAGGACCCGGGCGTCAGCTCTTTCCGGTGGGCCCTGATGAGGCCAAGAGACCTGAGATGGCGGCGGGTCCCCTCCAGGCACAGAGCTTCCTCCTGGTTTTGCTCTTTCCGTATTTCCTGTATCCTGAGACGTATATCCCCTCTCCGCCTCCGCCCTCGCTCCCTACCCTACCCCATTTTAACATTCTACAAGGATGTGTCTTAAAAAATACGATGCATATATTTAATAAAATCTTTCTCCATCCTCCCAACCCCCCCGGTGTAACTAAATCTGTGGACAGTCTTATACTATCTATGCGATCAGAAGAAATTCAGCGGTAAACTCTGCAGGGATTGTGGAAAGGCGCTGGGTGTAGGGGGGCGGGGAGAGGAGAACAAAGAGATGATTGAAGAACTAAGGGCTTAACAATCTAGTTGCCAAAGCACAACACCAAGCCAGGAAACTACTTACGATCATTTAGAAAGCAATGTACAAATGTATTAGTTGATTAAAATGCAGAATACCACACCAACAATGACCGTGGAAATTGAACTTGGAAAACAAATTCACCGTATGACATAGAGTCTAAGATCATTGTTTTTCTTCATATTTTAACAAATTAGAAAACTCTGAATGAAGCCTTACCTTTAAAAAAAAACCCCAACATTTCAACAACTAGAAAATCTCTGGCAATTTATGGTATGTCATACATTACCTGTCTTCTTTTTTTTCCCTTTTCTAGAGTTAAGGAAAATAATGACTCATCCTACTATGCTGGTGTATTATATTCTGTGATATACGGTAAATAACCGGAAGAGGGTGCACTGTGGTTTAGAATAAAAGGCTACCAGAACTTCTTAGACCTTCAATCTTCTCTTCTATTTCCTTTTGGCTGTGGACAAACTTTTCCAATACTGTCTTCAGTGATTCTTAATGGAGAGAGTTCAATCCTTGATGTCAAAATTTTAAGGACTTTAAAAATCTCTACTCTGTACAAGTTCTGTGATACTTAAGTAGTTGATTAAACACTTGCAGGTTTCATTTCCAGGAGATAATAATTTCTTCCTTGCAGAACTATTGTCATAATTAGGGGTAATGCATTTAAAGCATTTAACCTGATTACCTCTCATCTCCATCATAACTACCTTCCTCCAAGTACTAGTGCTGCCCCTTACACAAACTAGATACTCAGTAAATGTTTGGGAAATAAATGACCCTGTGGTTTTCCACCAGATGCTATTTATAAAGATAAGAAATGTAGCAGTAAATTAATGAAAAGATACGAAAGGAAATCAAAGGAAAAAATGCTCTGGAAGTAGAAGAACTGTTGGAACTAGGGAGTCAGCAACACAGATGTGGTAGTTGAAATCATGGATGATAGTCCCAAGAGAAAATCTAGAGAAAAGAGAAGTGAGCTACTAAAGACAGGCAATGGAATAATTAGGGACAGAAGAGGAGAAACCTGCTTCAAATACTGAGAAAGAGTAGTCAAATTCAGAAAAGAGGATTGTAATTCAAGGTTTCTCACTCTTGGCACTATAGACCTTTGAGGCAAGATCACTCTTCCAGGTGAGTGATCTGTCCTGTGCATTCATTACAGGATGTTAAGTATCCCAATCCAAGCCAGTAGCACTCTCCCCCAACTGCCTCCAGATGAGATAACCAAAAGTGTCTCCAGACACTCTCAAATGTCCCCTGAGGGGGAAAAAAATCATACCTTTTGATAACAGTTGGTCTATCCCTAATCCTCCAAACATGCTCCTTGCCTAGTCTTCATTTCAGTGAATGTCATGCCTTCTACCCAGTTGTACAAATCAAACCTTGGAGGTTGTGTGTGTGTGTGTGTGTGTGTGTGTGTGTGTGTGTGTATTTCAGACTATTTTATTATTTCCCAAAGCAAATGAAGTAATATTTTCACAATCTTTTTACATGGGTCTCTAAATCTTGTAAGAATAAAGACTAAGAGTGAAAGTGGAAATTATTTTATAGCTGTAGTTTTAGTAAATTAAGAAAAATATATGCCAATTTTAGTAAAATGGCTGGAATTAAAAATTGTATGGCTGGAATTAAAAATTGTATCAAATCCAAGAGGTTTTGATGTATGGTAACCATTTGACTTGAACTTGAGGTGAAAACAGTCCCAACTTAGAGCTGCAACTTAGACCTCAACGCAAACTATTTATACTTCAAATGGATTTATTTTTATTTTAAATTGTGATAAAATACATATAAAATTTATCATCTTAACAATTTTTGAGTGTACAGTTCAATCATGCTAAGTATATTTACAATGTTGTAAACCAAACTCCAGAATTGTTTATACCCATTAAACAACTTCCCATTTTCCCCTCTCCCCAGCCCTTGGCAACCACCGTTATACTTGCAACTGAATTTTTATTTATTTTTGTTATACTAGAATGGAAAATTAAAACCTTTTACTTCTAGATTTCAAAAATATTTTTACCCATCTCAAGTTTAGCTTTGTTTTCCCCAACCTTGATGAACTAGCTGCAATGTGAAACATAGGGCCAGAAGAGGGCGCTGTTAAGTTGAAGGACTATTGAACCGGGTTTGAAAATTGCTGTAGAGGTCTGACTTTCTTTCATAATCTCAAGTGCCCAAAGGATGACAAAAGAAAACAGAACTGAACCCACCTCTGGGTGATAGTAATCTGTTTTCGTTTAAGATTTTTTAATTGAGAAGTTGGTTGATTCATTGCGTTTTCTTCTAGAAATTAGCTTTCATTTCAAGGCCAAGAGTTTTTCTCTTCCTTGTACAAATATAAAGGACTTCTCTGTTAATTGTTTTCAAGTACAAATCTAAGAATAAGAACCGTGAAGTTCTTGTAACATTCTCATAAAATGAAAAATAAGAATGATTAAGACTACATGTATTTTTATTGTGTTTTATTTTAGGCTTTTAATTGCAATATTTTACTAGGAATTTTTTGGAATTCTATACAAATACAATTAAGAAATACAAAAAAGAATATCTATTATTTCTCTGCCTATGTAAGCTCTATAAACATTCAAAATATTAAATAATTATTATTAATAATTTAAATTATTTAATTAATTAAAACAGATAAAATAGTATAAGATTAGAAAAAATACTTCATAAAGTACAAAATATCCAAAGTTGACCATTATAGTCACAGTTCAATAATTATTGGGGGGGAGGAGCAGAATATAGATTTGTATATGTGCTCATAAATACACACATACACACAGATGCCTGTGTGAGAGACACATTTACTTACGTATATGTTGTTTTTCATATTACAAAGGTGATATACATTCACTATTTATTTATTTATTTATTTATTTATTTAATTTTCTGCTGTACAGCATGAAGACCAAGTTACACATACATGTATACATAATTTTTCCTCCCATGTTGTGTTGCGATGTAAGTATCTAGATATAGTTCTCAGTGCTACAAAACAGGATCTCCTTGTAAACCCATTCCAAGAGCAATACTTTGCATCCGTTAACCCCAAGATCCTGATTCCTCCCACTCCCTCCTTCTCCCCCGGGGGCAGCCACAAGTCTATTCTCCAAATCCATGATTTTCCTTTCTGTGGAAAGGTTCATGTGTGCTGTATATTAGATTCCAGATATAAGTGATATCATATGGTATTTCTCTTTCTCTTTCTGACTTATTTCACTAAGGATGAGAGTCTCAAGTTCCATCCATGTTGCTACAAATGGCATTATTTCATTCTTTTTTATGCCTGAGTAGTATTCCATTGTGTATATATAACACACCTTCCTAATCCAATTGTCTGTCGATGGACATTTTGGTTGTTTCCATGTCTTGGCTATTGTGAATAGAGCTGCAATGAACATGTGAGTGCATGTGTCTTTTTTAAGGAAAGTGTTGTCCAGATATATGCCCAAGAGTGGGATTGCTGGATCATAGGGTAGTTCTATGTATAGATTTCCAAGGTATCTCCATACTGTTCTCCATAGTGGTTGCATCAGCTTACATTCCCACAGACAGTGCAGGAGGATTCCCTTTTCTCCACAACCCCTCCAACACTTGTTATTTGTGGACTTATTAATGATGGCCATTCTGACATGCATATGGTGGTATCTCATGGTAGTTTTGATTTGCATTTCTGTAATAATCAGGGATGTTGAGCATTTTTTCATGTGCTTGTTGGCTGTCTGTATATCTTCCTTGGAGAAATGTCTATTCTGGTCTTTTGCCCATTTTTCCATTGGGTGGTTGGCTTTTTTTCTGTTGAGTTGTATAAGTTGCTTGTATATTTTAGAGATTAAGTCCTTGTCAGTTGCATCATTTGAAATTATTTTCTCCCTTTCTGTAATTGTCTTTTTGGTTTCTTTTGGGTTTCCTTTGCTGTGCAAAAGCTTGTCAGTTTTATTAGGTCCCATGGGTTTAATTTCACTTTTATTTCTGTGGCTTTGGGAGACTGACCTGAGAAAACATTTGTAAGATCGATGTCAGAGAATGTTTTGCCTATGTTCTCTTCCAGGATTTCAATGGTGTCTTATATTTAAGTCTTTCAGCCATGTTGAGTTTATTTTCGTGCATGGTGTGAGGGTGTGTTCTAGTTTCATTGATGTGCATGCAGCTGTCCAGGTTTCCCAGCAACGCTTGCTGAAAAGACTGTCTTATTCCCACTTTATATTCTTGCCTCCTTTGTCAAAGATTACTTGACCATAGGTGTCAGGGTTTATTTCTGGGTTCTCTTTTCTGTTCCATTGGTCTGTCTGTCTGTTTTGGTACCAGTACCACACTGTCTTGATGACTGCATCTTTGCAATGTTGCCTGAAGTCTGGAAGAGTTACGCCTCGTGCTTGGCTTTTGTTCCTCAGGATTGCTTTGGCCATTCTGGGTCTTTTGTGGTTCCATATAAATGTTTGGATTGTTTGTTCTCTTTCTGTGAAAAATGTCATGGGTAATTTGATTGGGCTTGCATTGAATCTGTAGATTGCTTTGGGTAGTATGGCTATTTTTATGGTATTATTTTTTCCAACTCAGGAGCACAGGATATCTTTCCATTTCTTTCCATCTTCTTTAATTTCCTTGATTAATGTTTTATATTTCTTGGCATATAAGTTCTTTCCCTCCTTGGTCAGGTATCTACCCAGGTATTTGATTTTTGGGGGTGCGATTTTAAAGGGTAGTGTATTTTTGTATCCCTTTTCTAATATTTCATTGTTAGTATACAGAAATGACACTGATTTCTGAATGTTAATTTCATATCCTTCTACTTTGCTGAATTTGTTGATCAGTTCAAGTAGTTTTTGGGTTGAGTCATTGGAGTTTCTATATATGGCATCATGTCCTCTGCATACAGTGACCGTTTTACCTCTTCTCTTCCTATTTGGATGCCTTTTATTTCTTTTGTTTGCCTGATTGCTGTGGCTAGGACTTTCACTACTGTGTTGAGTAAAAGTGGTGAGTGTGGGCATCCTTTTCTTGTTCCAGATATTAGTGGGAAGGCTTTCAGCTTTTCTCCATTGAATATTATATTTGTTGTGGGTTTGTCATAAGCGGCTTTTGTTATGTTAAGGTATGTTCCCTCTATACCCACTTTGGTAAGAGTTTTGATCATGAATGGATGTTGGACTCTGTCAAATGCTGTTTCTGGATCTGTTGTGATGATAATGTGGTTTTTGACTTTTCTTTTGTTAACGTGGTGTATGACATTGATTGATTTGCATATGTCGAACAATTCCTGTGCACCTGGGATGAATCCCACCTGGTCGTGGTGTATGATGTTTTTTATACGTTGTTCGATTTGGTTGGCTAAAATTTTGTTGAGAATTTTTGCGTCTATATATTCATCAAAGATGTTGGCCTATAGTTTTTTTTCTTTCTTTTTTTTTTTTTTTTTGGTGGTATCTTCGTCTGGTTTTGGAATTAGTGCGATGGTGGCATCACAGAATGTCTTTAGGAGTGTTCTTTCTTCTTCAACCTTTGGAAAACGTTTAAGGAAGATGGGTATCAGTTCCTCTTTGTATGTTTTGGTAGAATTCACCTGTGAAGCCATCTGGTCCCGGACTGTATTTGTAGGGAGTGTTTTTATTACATATTCTATTTCGTTTCTAGTGATCAGTCTGTTCATTTGATCTATTTCTTCTTGATTCACTTTTGGCAGGCTGTGAGTCTCTAGAAAGTTGTCCATTTCTTCTGGGTTGTGAAATTTGTTGGCATACAATTGTTCATAGCATTCTCTCATGATTTTTTGTATTTCTGTAGTATCTGTTGTAACTTCTCCTTTTTCATTTCTTGTTTTGTTTATTTGGGTTTTTTCCTCCCCTCCTCTTGCTGAGTCTAGCCAGATGTTTGTCAATTTTGTTTACATTTTCAAATAAGCGGCTCTTGGTGTTCTTGATTTCTCCTCTTGTTTTTTTGAATCTCTAATTGATTGATTTCCCCTTTGATCTTTATTTCCTTCCTTCTGCTGACTTTAGGTTTTGCATGTTCTTTTTCTAATTCATTTAGGTGGTGGGTTAAGTTGTCGATTTGAGATTTGTCTTCTTTTTTGAGGAAGGCTTGTATTGCTATGAACTTCCCTCTGAGCACAGCTTTTGTGGCATCCCATAGATTTTGAGTGTTTGTGTCTTCATTATCATTTGTCTGAAGGTATTTTTTTAATTTCCTTCTTGATGTCCTCATTAGTAGCATGATGTTTAGTCTCCATGAGGTCACTTTTTTCTCATTTTTTTTTTCCTGTGGTTGAGTTCTAGTTTCATGCCATTGTGGTCAGAGAAGATACTTGAAATAATTTCTATACTTTTAAATTAGTTGACGTTAGCTTTGTCCCCCAGTATGTGATCAATTCTTCAGAACATGCCATGTGCACTTGATAAGAATGTATATTCTGATTTTTTTTTTGGATGTAATGTCCTGAAAATGTCAATTAAGTGTCTCTTTTCTATTGTGCCGTTTAGGATCTCCGTTGCCTTATTGATTTTCTGTCTAGAGGATCTGTCCATTAATGAGAGTTTCCTACTATGATTGTGTTCACATCTTTTTCTCCTTTTATGTCTGTTAGTATTTTTGGAGGTATCTGGGTGCTCCTATATCAGGGGAATATATTGATGATTGTAATATCCTCTTCTTTTTTTGTCTTTTGTCTTTTTTTTTTTTTTTTTTTTTTTTTTTTTGCTGTTGTTGTTGCTATTTCTTGGGCCGCTCCCGCGGCATATGGAGGTTCCCAGGCTAGGGGTTGAATCGGAGCTGTAGCCACCGGCCTACGCCAGAGCCACAGCAACGCGGGATCCGAGCCGCATCTGCAACCTACACCACAGCTCACGGCAACGCCGGATCGTCAACCCACTGAGCAAGGGCAGGGACCGAACCCGCAACCTCATGGTTCCTAGTCGGATTCGTTAACCACTGCACCACGACGGGAACTCCGTAATATCCTCTTCTTGAATGGACTCTTCAACAATTATACAGTGTCCTTCTTTGTCTTTCTTAGTGACCTTCATTTTAAAGTCTATTTTGTCTGATATGTGTATTGCAACTCCTGCTTTCCTGTCTTGTCCATTGGCATGAAATACCTTTTTACATCCCCTCACTTTCAATCTATATGTGTCCTTTGCTGTAAGGTGAGTTTCTTGTAGACAGCAGATTGAAAGTTTTTACTTATTTATCCAATCAGCCTCTCTGTGTCTTCTGATTGGGGCATTGAGTCCATTGACCTTTAAGTTGATTATTGATAAATATGCATTTATTGCCATTTTGAACCTTTTTTTCCAGGTGATTCTTTGTTTCTCTTTTCTTCCTTTCTTTTTTTGTTTGGGTGGTTTCCATTTGTTTTATGCTTGAGTACTTTTCAATTTTTGTGTATTTAATGTTTGGTTTTGATTTGTGGTTGCTCTGTTTTTTAGATATGTTAACCCTTTCCTATATCTGCTTGCTTTTGCCTGATGGTCATATAGGCTCTAACACATCATTAAAATTAAAAAGTATCTATATTTTCTTACTTTCCTTCTCCACATTGTATGATTTTGATATCTTTGTTTTTAACATCTTCATGTTTAGGTCTGTATGCTGGCTTATTTAGTTGATTGCTTTTCAATTGTGGTTTCCTCCATCTTAATTCTTCTTACTTTTTTTTTTAAATTTAGAGAAGACTTTTCAGTATTTCTTTTAGAATGGGTTCAGTATTGTACCCTTTTGGCTTTTGCTTGTTGGAGAAATTCTTTATTTCCCCTTCTATTTTAAATGGTATTCTTGCTGGATAGAGTATTCTAGGCTGCAAATATTTTTTCTTTCAGCACTTTAAATATATTTTGTCACTCCTTTCTGGTCTGTAGTGTTTCTGTAGAGAAATCAGTTGATAGCCTTATGGGGGTTCCCTTATAATTAACGTTTTGCTTTTCTCTTGCTGCCTTTAAAATGCAGTGTTTATCTTTAACTTTTGCCATTTTTATTAGAAAATGTCTTGGTGTGGGCCTGTTTGGGTTCAATTTGTTTGGGGCCCTCTGTGCTTCCTATATCTTGATGTCAGTATCCTTTAGATTTGGAACGTTTTCAGCCAGGATTTCTTCAAATATATTTTCAACCTCCTTTTCTTTTCCTTTTCCTTCTGGAATTCCTATTATTCATAGATAGGCCTGCTTTATATTATCCCATAAGTCTCTTTCACTTGCTTTCATATTTTTTCATTTGGTTTTCGGTCTGCTGTCCTGATTTGGTGATTGACATTATTCTATCTTCCACATCGCTGATTCGTTCCTCTGCATTATTCATTCTGCTCTTTATTGCCTTTAGCTCAGTTTGTATGTCTGCAAAAGCTCAGTTTGTATGTCTGCAAATGAAGTTGCTTTTTTTTTTTTGCCTCCTCCTTATATTGTATAGTTCCTTTCTAAAGGAATCTGCATTACTGTTCATATCCTCTCTTAATTCCTTCAGTATTTCAATACCTCCCTTTTGAACTCAAAGGCTGTCAGGCTGCGGAGCTCTGTTTCATTGTTGACTGCTTTAGGCAAATTCTCCTGTCCCTTTAACTGGGAATGGTTTCTGTGCTTCTTCATCTCCTTGTGTTTTTCTTTTTCTGTGTGTTGGGGGAAGCCAAACTGTAGTCTTGTAAGGCTATTTCTATGCAAGAATAACTCTTTTTATTTTTTTTGGGGGGGTTACTATCTACTTTTGGTGTGGGAGTTTGAATATTTACTGTCTCTTTCTTTGGTGTGAGTAGGCTGTTATTCCCAGGCTGCCCAGTGTTTTTTGGGGAGAAGGAGGCAATTGGTGGGGCCAGCAGTCAGTGCCTGGTCATTGGGCTCTCAATAGCAGCAAGGACTTGCAGGAAGGTGGCACAGGCTACTCCTAGTTGCAGGCCCTAGGAAGTGTTAATGATCTCTGGGCAGATCTACAAGGTGACCAGAGCATGTGACAGTAGCAACAGCAGGGTTCATGAGTTCCCAGGGGAGTGTGAGCAGCTTGTGTTCGATTGCAATGCACTCCTCTGAGGTGATTGGAACCATGCAGGTGGTACCTGTTCAGGGACCCCTAGTGGTAGCAGGCCACAACTGCCTCTGGAGTCAGTGATAACTGTGGTGGTTTGCCCCTGCCACCTGTAGACCTTGCATGGAGCAACCTGTCTCCCTTAGCCCACATAGGAGGTGTTACACAGGCTTCTCCTAGTTGCAGGATCCTGGGAATTGACAGAGATCTGGCGTGCTGGTGTTGCACAGAGCGTTTGGCAGTGGCAGCAGCAGTGCAGGTGTGTTTCCAGTGGTCTGAGAGCACCAACAGGTGGTGTTTGGTCACAATGCCCTCCTCTGTGGCACCCTTGAGGTTACTGGGGCTGCAAGTGTTGTCTGTTCATGGACCACTAGTGGTGGCGAGCCACTCCCACCTCTGGATCCAGAGATAACCATGGTGATTTGCCCCCATGCCTCCTGTGGACCATGTCAGAAGCAACTCATCCTGCTTAGCCCCCACAGGAGGTGCTGCACAAGCTGATCCTAGTTGCAGGTTCTTGGGAAGGGACAGAGATCAAGTGTCTGGGCACTGCCCAGTGTGTTTGGCAGTGTCAGCAGCAGGGTGGGTGTGCTCCCTTGGGATCGAGAGCAACCACAGGTGGCATTCCATTGCAATGTCCTTCTCTGTAGTGTCCTCTGAGGTGTTTGGGGCTGCAAGTTATTTTTGTTCAGGTATCTGCACTGGTGGTGGGCCATGCCCACCTCTGGGGTCAGAGATAACTGTGGCAGTTTGCCCCCACCACTTACAGACCATGCAAGAATCACCCTGTCCCACTTATCCCATTCAAGAGGTGTTGCACCAGCTCCTCCTAGCTGTAGGGTCTTGGGAAGGGACAGTGACCAAGTGTCTGGGCACTGCCCAGAGCATTTGGGTGTGGCAGCTGCAGGGCAGGTGTTCCCATGGGAGTGAGAGCAACAGTGTGTGGTGCTTTGTTGCAGTGCCCTCTTTTTTTTTCTTTTTTGTCAAACCCTGAGATGACTAGGGTCGTAGGTGGAGCCCATTCACAGGCCCCCAGTGGTGGCAAGCCACGCTTCCCTCTGGCCTCTGAGATTACCGCCAAGGTCTGTCCCTGCCACTTGTAGATCCTGCGGGAGGCACCACATCACTCTTAGCCCCCTGATGCCCTTAGCCTACACAAGTGGTACCTGGCCACCTGTAGCGTGCACAAGAAGTGCCCAGTCTCCCCTAAACGAGCAAGAGGCCTCACACCTCTCTGTAGTCTGTGCCAGAGTCGCCCCACCCTCTGAGAACCCATGGGCATGGGCACGCTCTGGAGCAAGGAGTTTCCTATGGCGGTCCACCCCTCCTCCTCTTGCCTGCCCCAACAATGGAGCCTTGCCTCTCCTGTGGGTCCCGACCTTCTCCAGGGTTCCCTCTGCCATGACATTCCCCTCCCCAGCCTGCGGTGTTTCTTTCCACCGCCTGTGGTGCACTGCTCCTTAGCCCCTTAGGCTGTCTCCATGCTGCCAACCCCAGTCCTCTCCCAGGGACTGGCCTCCAGAGCATGAGTCTCAGTGCCCAGCCCCAGCCCAAGCATCTTAGGCTGTGGTGTCTGGGCTGGTGGTTCAGATGATCTATGTGGCTCTCTCTGCTTTGCTGTACTCAGTCCAGCTGCTGTGCTTTTCTCAGCGACTTTGAGCTCCCTCCGACTTGGCCGATCTTTCCATCATTTAGGCGGCTTCCTAGGATGTGGGTTTCTTTTCTCCTTCAAAGCTCCCTCTCAGGAATGCTAGTCTCATCCTGATTCCTTCTCTCTCTCTTTGTTTCTTTTGTTCTACCCAGTTATTTCAGGGGTTTTTTTGCCCTTTTTGGAGGTTTAAGTTCTCTGCCAGCATTCAGTTGATCTTCTGTGTGAGTCGTTTTGCCCATTGATATGTTTTTTGGATGTATTTGTGGGAGAAGGTGAGCATGACCTCTTAGTCCTCTGCCATCTTGCTCCCATAATATTCTCTCTCTCTCTCTTTATTTATTTATTTTTTTTGGATTTCTGCAGTATCTGTTGAGATTTCTCCTTTTTCATGTCTTATTTTGTTTATTCGAGTTCTTTATCTCCTCTTCTTGGTGAATCTGGCCAGATTTTTGCAATTCTTTTTAAATGCTTTCAGAGAAACATCTCTCATTTTTTGTTTTCTATTTTTAATCTTTATTTGATTGATTTCTGATCTTTATGATTTCCTTCCTTATGCTGAATTTAGCTTTTGTTTGTTCTCTTTCTGATTATTTCATGTGTTGGGTTAGGTTGTTGTTTTGAGATTTTTCTTGGTTTCTGAGGAAGGCCTGTATCACTATTAACTTCCCTTTAAGAATTGCTTTTCTGGCATCCCATCGACTTTGAATGGTTGTCATTTCATCATCATTTGTCTCAAGGTATTTTTTTAATTTCCTTTTTGATTCTTCATTTACCCGTTTGTTTTTTATTAGCATGTTGTTTGTCTCTATGTAGTCAGTTTTTTCCACATTTCTCTTCCTGTGTTTGATTTCTACTTTCATCCCATTGTGGTTGGTGAAGATACTTGAAATAACTTCTACACTCTTAAATTTGTTGTAGTTAGTTTTGTGCCCCAATATGTGGTCAGTCCTTCAGAATGTTCCATGTGCACTTGAGAAGAATGTATATTCTGTTTTATTTGAGGTAATGTCCTGAAAATTTCAATTAAGTCTAAGTTTTCTATTGTTTCATTCAAGATCTTTTTTTGTCTTATTTGTTTTTTGTCTCAAGTATCTGTCCATTGATATGAGTGGGGTGTGAAAATCTCCTATTATATTCCCATAAATCTCTCCTTTTATGTCTGCTAATATTTGTTGTATGTATTTGGGTGCTTCTATATTAGGGGCATATACATTGACGAGTGTAAAATCCTCTTCTTGAATGCATCCTTTTATCATTAAATAGTGTCCTTCTTTTTCTTTCTTTATGGTCTTTAAGGTCCATTTTGTCTGATATGGGTTTTGCAACTCCCACTTTTCTGTCTTTTCCATTTGTGTGAAATATCTTTTTCCACTCCCTCACTTTCAATTTATTTATTTATTTATTTATTTTTGTCTTTTTGCTATTTCTTGGGCCGCTCCCACACCATATGGAGGTTCCCAGGCTAGGGGTCAAATCAGAGCTGTAGCCACAGCAACGCGGGATCCGAGCCGTGTCTGCAACCTACACCACAGCTCATGGCAATGCCGGATCCTTAACCCACTGAGCAAGGGCAGGGACCGAACCCGCAACCTCATGGTTCCTAGTTGGATTCGTTAACCACTGCTCCACAATGGGAACTCCCTTCACTTTCAATTTATATGTGTCCTTTGCCCTATGATGAGTCTCTTGTAGGCAACATAGTGGAGTTTCTTTTTTTTTTAATCCACTGTACCACTCTTTTTTGATTGGAACATTCAATCCATTGGCATTTGAGATAATTATTGATACATGTGTATTTATTGACATTTTAAACCTTTTTTTCCAGTTGATGATATGTTTCTCCTTTGTTCCTTTCTCAGTTGGATGATTTCCACTTATTTTATGCTTGAGTACTTTTTAGTTTTTGCGAATGTACTGTTTCAATTTGATTTGTGGTTGCCCTTTTTTTTTTCAAGTATATTAACCCTTTGTTGTGTCTGTGTGCTTTAGCCTGATATTCACATAGGCTCAAACACATTATAGAAAAAAAAGTGTAGATTTTATTACTCTCCTTCCCCAAATTAATGATTCTGTTTTACATCTTCATGTTTGTCCTTTTGCTGTTCCTTGTGTTTATCATCACTTTTAAAATAGGTTTTTTAAAATCCCTTTATTTCTGTATACTGGCTTATTTAAGGGATTCTTTTCAAGTTGTGATTAACTCCGTCCTATTTTGTCTTACTTCTTTCTTTTATGTAGAGGAGCCCTTTCTGTATTTCTTTTAGAATATATTTAGTATTGCTGTTTTCTCTCAGTTTTTGTTAGTTGGAGAAATTCTTTATTTTTTCTTCTAGTTTAAATGATATCCTTGCTGGGTAGAATATTCTAGGCTGCAAATTTTTTCCCATTTATTTATTTATTTATTTATCTATTTATTTTTGTCCTTTTGCCATTTCTTGGGCCGCTCCCATGGCATATCTAGTTTCCCAGTCTAAGGGTCTAATCGGACCTGTAGCCACCGGCCTATGCCAGAGCCACAGCAACGTGGGATCCAAGCTGCATCTGAAAACTACACCACAGCTCACAGCAACACTGGATCCTTAACCCACTGAGCAAGGCCAGGGATCAAACCCACAACCTCACGGTTCCTAGTCAGATTCGTTAACCACTGTGCCACGATGGAAACTCCTAAATTTTTTCCCTTTTAGAACTCTGAATATATCTTGCCACTCTCTTCTTGACTATAGTGTTTCTGTAGAAAAATCAGCTGATAACCTTATGGTGGTTCCCTTATAATTAACTTTTTTTGCTCTTGCTGCCTTTAGAATCCTATCTTTAACTTTCAACATTTTTATTATAATGTGTCTTGGTGTGGGCCTGTTTGGGTTCAACTTGTGCTGCCTGCATCTTGATAATTGTTTCCTTTAGATTTGGAAAATTTTGAGACATAATTTCTTCAAATACATTTTCAGTCCCCTTTTCTTTTTCTTCTCCTTGTCGAATCCCTGTTATATGCAGTCTCCTGCTGTATATTATCCCATAGATCTCTTACATTGCTTTCATGTTTTTTCATTTGTTATTCTGCCCACTGTCCTGACTGGGTGATTTCCATTATTCTATCTTCCAAGTCAAAATTCATTCTTCTGCATTATTTATTCTGCTATTCATGCCTTTCACTCAGTTTTTGTCTCTGCAAATGAATTATCTAATTTTTCCTGGCTCCTCCTTGTATTTTCTAGTTCCTTTCTAAAGTAATCTGTGTTACTGTTCATATCCATTCTTAATTCCTTCATATTCGCCCTTAATTAATTCAGTATTTTCACTATCTCTTTTTTGAGCATCTCTTAGACTGCAGTGGTCAGTTTCATTGTTTGCTCCTTTAGGTGAATTCTCCTCTTCTGCATTTATATCTGTTAATATTTGCTATGCATTTAGGAATTCTTCTAATGAGTAGATGTTTATAATTGGCACAACCTTCTGTGGAATTGATACCATTGTCATTATTTAATATCTTTCTCTCTACTTGCAGTCTTTTTTCTATATATTTTAAAAAATGTTATTGAAGTATATTTGATTTACAATGTTGTGTTACTTTATACTGCACAACAAAGTGATTTAGTTACAAGTATACACATACCCATTCTTTTTCGGATTGTTTTCCCATATAGGTTATTACAGAATATTGATTAGAGCTCCCTATGCTATAAACAGATATCCATTGACCATCAATACCATGTACAATAGCACACATATGCAAATCACAATCTCCCAATCTATCCCTCATCCCTACATTTCCCCTTTGGTAAGCATTAATTGGTTTTCACAATCTATTACCCTGTTTTGTAAAGAAGTTCATTTTTAAGATTCCACATATATGTGCTTTACATGACAGCTTTTTTTCTGCCTGCTTTAATTTACTTAGCATGATAATTTCTAGGCCCACCTATGTTGCTGAAAGTGGGATTGATTCATTCCTTTTAGTGGCTGAGTAATATTTCATCATATATATGTACTACATCTTTTTGATTCATTCCTCTCTCAAAGGATATTTAGGTTGCTTCCATGTCTTTGCTAATGTAAATAGTTCTGCTATGAACATTTATGTGCATGTATCTTTTCGAATTATGATTTTCTCCAAACATATGCCTGGCAGTGGAATTGCTGAATCATACAGTAGTTTTATTTCTAGTTTCTTGAGGAAACTTCATAGTGTTTTCCATAGTCACCCTACCAATTTATATTCCCAGCAACAGTGTAGGGAATATACAAAAGGGTATATTCCCTTTTGTCCACACTCTCTGGCATTTATTTTTTGTAGACTTTTTGATAATGGCCATGCTGACTGTCACAATTGTCATTTACATTTTTCTAACAATTAGTGATATAGAGTATTTTTTCATGTTCTTCATGGACATCTGTCTGCCTTCTTTGGAGAAATGCCTATTTAAATTTTTATTTTATTTTATTTTATTTTATTTTATTTTATTTTACTTTTGTCTTTTTAAGGCCATGCCAATGGCATATGGAATTTCCCAGGGTAAGCATCAAATTGGAGCTGTAGCTGCTGGCTTACACCACAGCCACAGCAATGTCAGAAGAGAGCCATATCTGCCACAACTCATGGCAAGGCTGGTTCCTTTGCCCACTGAGTGAGGTCATGGATAGAACCTGCATCCTTATGGATAATTGTCAAATTAATTAACGCTGAGCCATGACGGGAATGTGATATTCTATTCAAATTTTAATCAGTTTGTTTGTTTGTTTTTGATATTGAGCTGCCTGTGTTCTTTGTATATTTGAAGATCAATCCCTTTTCAGTCACTTCGTTTGGAAATAATTTCTTCCATTCTTTGTGTGGTCCTTTCATTTATTTTTTTTTAAAGTATAGTCACTGTCCTTCCATTTTGATTATGGTTTCCTTTGCTGTGCAAAACTTTTAAGGTTAATTAGATTCCATTTGTTTATTTTTTGTTTTATTTCCATTACTCTAGGAGGTGCAGGGTTTTTTTTGCAGAAATTGGCAGAGCATTTTAAATCAACTACAATAAACAATTTAAAAAAAGAAAAAGAAAAAGGAAAAAGTGTGTTTTCTGCTTATGTTTTCCTCTAAGAGATTTATAATAACTGGTCTTAATTTTAGGCATTTAAACTCTTTTGATTTTACTTTTGTATATGATGTTAGATAATGTTCTAATTTCATTCTTTCACATGTACTTGTCCAGCTTTCCTAATAACACTTGTTGGTGAAACTGTCTGTTTTCCATTAGCATATTCTTGCCTTCTTTGTCATAGATTAATTGACCATGGGTATGTGGGCTTATTTCTGGGCTTTCTATCCTATTCCATTCATCTATGTCTGTTTTTGTGCCAGTGCCATATTGTTTTGATGATGGCAACTTTATAGTGTAGTCTGATGGTCAGAGAGCCTGGGTCACCATTTTCCTTTTTTTTTTTTTTGTCTTTTGTCTTTTTAGGGCTGCACCTGTAGCACATGGAGGCTCCCAGGCCAGGGGTCAAATCAGAGCTGCAGCCTCCAACCCATGCCACAGCCACAGCAATGCCAGATCTGAGCCATGTCTGCAACCCATACAATAGCTCATGGCAATGCAGGATCCCCAACCCACTGAGTGAGTCCAGGGAGTGAACCCACAACCCCATGGTTCCTAGTCAGATTCGTTTCCCCTGCACCATGATGGGAACTCCCTCCATTTTTCTTTCTCAAGATTACTTCTGTTATTTAGTGTCTTTTTGTATTTCCAAACAAATTTAAAATTTTCTTGTTCTAGTTCTCTGAAAAAAGCCACTGGTAATCTGATAGGGATGACATTGAATCTGTAGATTGCCCTGGGTAGTATAGTCATGTTGACAGTATTGATTTCTATTCCAACAACATGATATATATTTCCATCTGTGTATGTCATCTTTGATTTCTTTCATCAGCATTTTATAGTTTTCAGAATATATGTTTTTGCCTCATTAGATAGTCTTATTCCTATGTATTTTAATTCTTTTAGATGCAATGGTAAATGGGGCTGTTTTCTTAATTTATCTTTCTGATCTTCCACTGATAGTACATAGAAATGAAATAGATTTCTGTGTATTAATTTTGTATCCTCCAACTTTACCAAATTCATTAATGAGCTCTAACATTTCTGGTAGCTTCTTTAGAATTTTCTATGTATGGTGCAAACAGTGAAAGCTTTACTTCTTTTCCATTTTAGATTCATTTTATTTCTTTTTCTTCTATGATTGTCATGGCTAGGATTTCCAAAACTATGTTGAATAAAGGTGGCAAGAGTGGAGATACTTGTCTTGTTCCTGATCTTAGCAGAAATTCTTTTAGCTCTTCACCATTACAAATATTAGTAGTAGTTTTGTCATATGTGGCCTTTATTATGTTGTGGTAGTTTCCCTCTGTGCCCACTTTCTGGAGGGTTTTTATCATAAATGGGCATTGAATTGTCAAAATATTTTTCTGCATCTATTGATATGATCATATGGTTTTCATTCTTTGATTTGTTCATGTGGTATATCACACTGGTTGATTTGTGATTATTGAAAAATCCTTTTATTTTGGGATAAATCCCACTTGATCCTGGTGGATGACACTTTCATTGTTTGTTTGATTCAGTTGCTTTTATTTTTTTTTTTTTGTCTTTTTAGGGCTGCACCTGCAGCATATGGAAGCTCCCAGGCTAGGGGTCAAATCAGAGCTGTAGTTGCTGGCCTATGCCACAGCCACAGCAATGCCAGATCCAAGCCACATCTACAACCTACACTGCAGCTGATGGCAATGCCAAATCCTTAACCTACTGAATGAGGCCAGGGATCAAACACATGTCCTCATGGATACTAGTTGGGTTTGTTACCACTGAGCCACAATAGGAACTCCCTCAGTTTGCTAGCATTTTGTTGAGAATTTTTGCATCTATGTTCACCACTGATGTTGGCCTGTAAATTTCCTTTTCATGTGATATCTTTAGTTTTGGTTTCAGGGTGATAGTAGATTCATAGAATAAATTTGGGAGTGTTCCTTTGAAATTTTTGGAAGAGTTTCAAAAGGATGGATGTTAACTCTTCTCTAGATGTTTGATAGAATTCATTGGTGAATCCGTCAGTTCTTGGACTTTGGTTTGTTGGAATTTTTTAAATCACTGTTTCAATTTCAGTGCCTGTGATTTGGTCTGTTCACATTTTCTATTTGTTCCTTGTTCAGTCTTGGAAGATTGTACCTTTCTAAGAACCTGTCCATTTCTTCTACGTTGTCAATTTTATTGGCATATACTTTCTTGTAGTAGTCTCTTATGATCCTTTGTATTTCTGTGACCTCTATTGTAACTTTTTTTATTTCTAATTTTATTGATTTGAACACTCTCCTGTTTTTTTCCGTGATGTGTCTGTCTGGCTAAGGGTTTATCAATTTTCTTTATCTTTTCAGAGAATGAGCTTTTCATTGATCTTTTATATTGCTTTCTTATTTTCTAGTTCATTTATTTCTGCTCTTATCTTTATGATTTCTTTCCTTCTACTAATTTTGGGTTTTGTTTGTTCTTCTTTCCCTAGTTGGTTTAGGTGTAAACTTAGATTGTTTATTTGAGATTTTTCTTATTTCCTGAGGTAGGCTTTTTAATTTATTTATATGTGCTTTATGTTTTTATATGTGGTATATTTGTATGTGGTATATGTTTATATGTGGTTTATGTATTTATATGTCATTTATTTATCTGTGGCAGGTTGGTTATTTTTGCCAAGCTTGGAGAAGTTGCCTTCTTAGATGTCCTATTAGTGTCAGTAGTGCATTCTCTTTTCTTCACCAGAAGTATATTCTCTAGTGATTTTTCATAGGAGGGCTGTGTGGGTCTTTATATTGTGGTGGGCTGACTATGTGGGTTGTGTGGTAGGCTTGGCTGGCCCCTGGGGTAGTTGGTTGTCAAGCTATGCATTGTGCAGAGCATGCTGTCCACTAGTTGTGAGAATCAAGTCAGCTGTCTACTAAACCTTGTGATACACTGGGGCTAGTGCTGGCTTACTTGTTGAGTAGTGACTGTTTCCAGTTGACCCTAATGCACTTGCTGCCCCCCTCGTGAGTAAATCCAAGTCTTGGAGCTCATTAAAGACTACTGGTGGCCATACAGTAGTGTCCTGTGGTTTGGTTGCAGTTCCTAGGGGTCCCAGCCTGATGTTGGATCCCTGGTGGGTGAGGCCATTTCCTGACATGGGTGGCCAAGTTGTCCATGTTGTATGGAAACTTGTGTCAGCCTACTAGTGATGGATCCAGGGCCAAACTGAGTGGGAAAGATCTGGCCCTATGTTTGGGAGTTGCCTTGGAAGGTTGTGAGTGCTGGTAGGGGCTTCTTGCTGGGTTAGTTGAGATTGCCTACTTGTAGCAGGAGATATTTGGAGGGTAGTGGTACTTTCTGAGACCACCTGTTAGGTAGGTCAGAGTAAGAGCTTTTTTAAGGCACTGGCCAAGGAGGATAATTTGATCAGGGACAGTCCTAAGTGGAACATCATAATGGGGCACACGTAGTTATCTAGGTTGATGGATGTTGACAAAATTGGTGCCTATCCCAACTAGAGGAGAGTAGAGAAAAAAAATGGTGTCTGTTTCTATCCCCAGAGCAAATCCCTACCACTATGCAATTGTTTTAGAATTAGTCATTGAATCTCCTTCTTGTATGCTCTAAGCATTTTTAAATCTGCTTCTCTGCTGAGACTTGGAGTGAATGTGTTTGTGCAGTTTAACTCTTTTAAGATCAGAGTCATGTTTTCCTACAGCCCTCCAGAAATCCTAGATGTAATTACCATTGATTTCCAGAGCCAGAAATTATGAAGTCTCATCTTTCTGGTGCAGGTCCCTTAGATTAGGGAGTCTGATGTGGTACTTGGGCTGTTCATTCCTCAAGGGTTACCTTTGCAGTTATGATAGCTTTCCCACTGTGAGTCACTACACTGGATGTATGAGTTCTGACTAGACTGTTTATCTGCCTCTCCTTACTATTCTCAGTGTGGCCATTTCTTTATATCTTTAGTTGTAAAAAAAATCTGTTCTACCAGTCTTCATGTTGATCTCAAAGATAGTTATTCTATATATAGTTTTAGTTTTCATATGCCCATGGGAAAATGTGAACTCAGGATATTTCTACTTTGTAATCTTGAACCATATTCTTATAAACAAAAAAAATTAAATGAAATTCCCATTTTAACCACACAGAACATGACTAAAATATATAGACAAAAGGTTATGAGATTGAAATGAAAATATTTCATCACAAAAAAAATGAAGCACAAAAGAAATAGTAGTCAATGTACGAAGAGTTAAAGCAGGTATAATATATGTGGAAAAGAGACAAGAAATGGCATAGATTCCACCTTATCAGTAATTTCCTTAAATGCAATATCTAATCAAGTTCAGAGATGATAGAAGGGATAAAATGATACAACTATCTTTATTCCACAAGAGATACTTTAGAAGAAAAGATACAAATAGGTTGAAATTGCAAGGCTAGAAAATACCCATAAAAAATGTATCCAAAGAGAACTAGAGTGGCTAGTCACATAGGTGTCTAAGTCCAAAGCTGTTACAAAAGACAAAGAACAACATTATATACTAATAAAAGGGTCAGTCAATCAAGAAGATATGTTAATTGTAAACACATTTGTACCAAACAACAGATCACCAAAATATATAATGAAAATATGGAAAGACTTAGATGGAGAGAAAGCAATTCTACAGTAAAATTGAAGACTTTAATGCTTCATTTGTAACACTAGATAGATATATAAGATCAATTCAGGAATAACATACTTGAACAACACTATAAACCAATGAATGATGACAGTCACATAAAGCACATTCCTCCCAACAACACTCATCTTTAGAAAACTTGTTAATTGCACAGGATAGAGCATATGTTAATACATAAATTAAATCCTAGTAAATTTTAAAAGATTGGTGTAATATATCACATTTTCTATCATCACAATGGAATAAAGCTAGAAATCAACAGAAGAAGAATTGGGTAACTCATATATATGTGCAAATTAAACAACAGTCTTAAAGAACAATAGGTTAAAATAGATATCATAATGGAAATTATAAAAAGTCTTTAGATAAATGACAGCAGAAACACAACATAAAAAAATCTTGTGAGATTTAGTGATAGCAGTGCTCAGAGTAAAATTTACAGCTGTATACTCCTCCTTTTGAAAGAAGGAGTGATCTCAGTTCTATAATTTATACATTGAAGATCTAGAAAAATAAGATCAAAATAAAACAAAAGTCAGCAGGATGAAAGAAAGATTTTAGTAAAGATAACTGAAATGGAGAATTGAAAAACAGTAAAGAAAATCAATAAAACAAAAAGTTGTTTTGTAAATATCAACAGAGTTGACAAATTTGTAGCTCTACTGAAAATGAAAAATAGAGAAGACAGAAGCCACTAAAATTAGTAATGAAAGTGGGGACATAGCTACTGACCTTACTGAAATAAAATGGATTAAATGATAATACTGAATACTTGCACACCAATAAATTAGATCACATAGATGAAATGGGCAAATTCCTAGAAACATCTATATTATCTAAACTGACTTAAGAAATTTAAAATCCGAACAGATATATAACAAGTAACAGGTATCAGTAATAAAAGCCTCCCCAAAAAAACAAATGTCCAGGACCAGAGGGCTTCATTGGAGAATTCTACCAAGCATTTAAAGGAGAATTAACACCAACACTTCTCAAATTCTGGCATAAAATAGAAGAAGAGGAAACACTTCCTAACACCATTACCTGAAAAACTGATAAATTATAAGAAAAAAGCGCAACTCTACTAATTCAAATATAAGAACATGTTAAAAGGTAACCATATCCAAGTAGAATTTATCACAGGAACAAAAGGATATTTCAGCTAAAAAATCAGATAATGTAATATGTCATATTACTAAAACTGAGTGGGGTGAACATTAACTTTTCTATTGATGCTTTTCTGCATTTTCCAAAACCAATCAATCTTTCATGATAAAATATAGTCAACAAACTAGGAATAGGAAGGAACTTCCTTAAAATGACAAAGGATATTTATGAAAATACCTCCAAATGTCTACTTCATGGTGAAAGACAGTTATTGGGATGTCTGCTTTAACCACTGCTGTTCAAGGATTTACTGAAAGTTCTAGCCAGATAAACCATACAGGAAAGTGAAATAAATGGTACCCAAATTGCAAAAAAGAATAAAACTATTCCAATTTGATAATGTCATCTTCCTAAATATGTAAAATCTCAGACTCTATAAGAAATCTATTGGAACTAATAGATGAATTTAGCAAGGTTGTATGTTACAAGGCCAAGACACAAATGAATTGTGTTCCTATATGCCAAAAATGAACCATGTAAAAATAAAATAAGAAATTGATTCCAGTTTCAATAACATCTAAAAGAATAAAATATTTAGGGTTAAATTTAACCAGTAGGTACAAGTCTTGTACACTGAAAAGTAGAAAACATCCCTGAACAAAATTAAGGGGAGCAAAATAAATGAAAAGATATGCTGTGCTTGTGGATTATGAGACCTAATATTCTTAGGATGGCAACAGTACACAAATGGATCTACAGACTCAGCACAATTACTATCAAGACCCCTGGACTTCCCGTCGTGGCGCAGTGGTTAATGAATCCGACTAGGAACCATGAGGTTGCGGGTTTGATCCCTGCCCTTGCTCAGTGAGTTAACGATCTGGCGTTGCCGTGAGCTGTGGTGTAGGTTGCAGATGTGGCTCGGATCCCACGTTGCTGTGGCTCTGGCATAGGCTGGCAGCTACAGCTCCGATTGGACCCCTAGCCTGGGAACCTCCATATGCCACAGGAGTGGCCCAAGAAATAGCAAAAAGACAAAAAAAAAAAAAGACCCCTATAGTCTACTTTAATTAAATGGAAAAGGCAGTCATCATATCAATATTGGGTTAAAGGGACACTGAATAGGCAAAACCATGTTGAAACAGAAGAACAAATTTGGAGGACTCATCCTTACCAATTTCAAAGCTACTACAAAGTTATAGTAATAAAAAACAATCTGGTAGTGGCATAAATATAGATCAATATAATAGAAATAATATTCCAGAAGTTACTTCATGTATTTATGGAATGCTATTTTTTCTCAAGTGTTCTAAAACCATTTAATTGGGAAAGAATATTCTTTGCAAGAATTGATGCTGGAGCAACTGGATTTTCATATGCAAAAGAATGAAGTTGGACCTCTATTTCACTCCATATACAAAAGTAAACTCCAAATTGATTATTGAATTAAATACATTCTAAACCCAAAAAATACTAGAAGAGAAGAAATGGGTAAACCTTCATTACTTTTGAAAGAGTGATTAGAGCGAGATTGCCAAATAAGACATCCCTTATAGAACCCCCCATTGAACATCAACAATTTGACATCCATTCAAAGACCAAATTGCCTTTGTGAGAGTTGTGTGATTCAGATAGGAAATTGGAAAACCCTATTACAGTCCAAGAATGAGGTTAGACCTTTTGAGAAGACAGGCCTGTACCCAGATGGCTGATTTGCCAGATATGGTCCTGAATTCAGAAACAAATCCATACCCCTGAGGACTTGGTTACAGCTCTGTTAGGCTTTGGTTCTGTCACCCACAATACACTCTGTGGCATCCTGGAAGAGTTTTGTCTACCCTTGTTTCAGGTAATAGGCATGCTGCTCTGGGTCCTGACTTTGGACCATGATGTGCTCATGAATCATGTACAACCCCTATCAGTTCTAGTCTAGGAACCCTGAGAAAACATTGAATTAGACAGTCATCCACAGATGAGAAATCTTTTTGGAATTCTATGAATCCAGTAGAAAACTCCCAGTGCACAGTTGGAGAAAAAATATAGACATTGGATCTACTGGAGAGGATAAGATGAATACTTTAAAATTACCCACACCACCTCTCCATCAATGTGGCATGCTCAGTAGGAAGATATCCTATTTTACTTGTGATTTCTCACAGGGGAAAGTGAGAATATGTGAGTGAGCTTCCTAGCTGTAAAGGCCATGGCCAAAGTGGCTCATTTCTATCTTACCTCATCCAGAGTAATGACTCATGAGTTGCACAACTGACAAATGATGAGTGACCAGAAGAACAGCACTCAGAGCTCAGATTGAGTCATATCAAGGGGACATAGATCTTACTAAACACATAAAGGTTTCCATTGGGAGAGTCACACATGAGCCACTGAGGATGCCCAGATGCTGATTTCTCTAACTGGCCCATGGAAACCCCAACACTTTGCATACCTCACCATGTGCCTAACTCCCTGTGACATGAGCAAGCTTTGTAGGAGGTTAATGAGAAAGCACAATAAGCCAGCTAAATCCATGGTCCTGAAAAGTATTGTTAATGGGAAATCAAAAGAGAGATTGTCAGTACATGGTTTACCTCTACAGAATGGAGAGAAGATACACAAACATAAGAATTCTTCCACAAGGGGGAACAAGAAGTGTGGAGTAGGCATAGCCATGGAATGTCTAAAAAGCCTCAGAATCCCTAGCAGCCCTGATTAAATATTTTTCTTTCCCAAAGTCAGTCATAAAGACTGAAGGAGATGAATTTTTCTTCAAATGTGAATACAGCAATGTGAGACTTCAAAGAGTATGAAAATTCAAGGAAACATGGCAGCATCAAAGGAATGCAATAATATTCCATTAGCTACCTCAAAGTCATAGAGAACTACAATTTACCCAATAAATTGTTAAAATAATACATCTAAGGAAGCTCAATGAGCTACAGAAAAAAACAAAAAAATCATTAAAATCAGGAAAACAATACATGAAGAAAGTGAAAATTAAGCAAAGAGGCAGAAATCACAACCAAAGAAATTCTGAAGTTAAAGAAAAAATTACTGAAATGAAAAAAACACAATAGACATTATCCATAACAGATTAGATCAAACAGAAGTGAAAATCTGTAAATTAGAAGACAGGGACTTTGAAATTATCCAGTCAGAGTAGGAAAAATTAGAAAAGAGTGGAGTATTAATGAAAACCTTTGTGATCTATGAGATACATCAAAAGAAACAATCTGCAAATTATTGGAGCCCTAGAAGGAGATTAAAGGAAGGGGGCAGAGAGCTTACTTTAAAAAAAATCATGTCTAACAAAATCCCAAATCTAGTTCATAAAGCTAGTAGATCTCCAAAGAAACTCAAAATGATGCTCTGTAAGACACATTAACTTTTAATAAATTAAATATAATTCATTTTATTTTGTAAAAATATTTTAGTAATAATATATTTAAAATAGTATCATTTAGTATTTTTGTCTTCAAAAATCCCTAAAGAATATCTCCAGATATTGTATCAATAAATATATCCAACTAACAGAAAAAAAAATGGAACAAATATCGAAGACAAAAAGAGAAGTTCAAAATTAGCAAGAGAATTGAAGCCTATAACTTTCAAGGGAGCCTTCATAAGGCTAAAAGAGTATTTCAGCATAAACCTTACAGGCCAGCAGAGAGTGGGATGACATACTTAGAGTGACGAAAGAGAAAAAAAAAACCTGTCAACCAAAAATATCGCATCTGATAAATTTTTTCCTCAGAAATGAAGGACAGACAATGACTTTCTCAGACAAACAAAATCTGAGAGAAATTATAACCATGAGTCCTGCTTTAGAAGAACTGCTTAAAGGATTTTTTTAAAATAAAATTTGAAAGAGTGATTAGTAACACAAAAATATCAACATATTGCAAAGGTAAGCATACCTTAAATTTTAGATGGAAGGTGAACTGGATCCTTAACCCACTGAGCAAGGCCAGAGATTGAACCCACATACTCATGGACACTATGTCAGGTTCTTAACCAACTGAGGCAAAATGGGAGCTCCTAAAATGAGTATCCTATAGGCAACATATAGTTCAGCCTCTATCTCTCCCTCTCTTTTTATCAAGTCCGCCACTCTATACCATTTATTGGGGGTATTTAAGGTAATTATTGATATGTAAGGACTTATTGCTATCATAATATTAATTACTTTAAGGGTTTTTGTAGTCCCCATCCTCTTTTCTTCCTCTCTTAGTGTATTCCTTTGTAAATTGATGATCTTCTGAGGTGGCATCCTTTGATACTTTTATTTTTATCTTTTCTGTATTTTGCTTTGATTTTACCATGAGACTTAAAGAATCTTATAGATATAACGCTCTATATTATAATGAAAAAAAGAATTTCAATCATATACAAAAATTCTATACCTTTGCCATTCCCCTTTTATGATTTTGATGTCACAAACTTACTTAATTTTATATTGTGTATTCATTAACAAGTTGTATGTACTTTTGTATTTTATTTGGTGTACTTTTGTACTTTAACCTTTATACTAGAGTTAAGAAGTTAACATTCCAGGAGACAAGATTAAGATGGCAGAATAGAAGGACAGGAGCTCAAATTCTCTCCTAAAAACAACAAAATTCACAATTAAAGACTGAGCATTCTTCACCCAAATGGACCGGAAACCTTAAAAAAGCTATCCTACTCCAGAAGAAAAACAGGAGGACACATCAAGAGGTAGGAGGGGTGATTTCATGATAAAAACAACCCCATACCTCCTGGGTGGGAAGCTTCACAGACTGGAAACTAACTGGTTCACAGAGACTCACCTAGAGGAGTGAGAGTTGTGAGCCCCACATCAAACCCTCACATGCGGGGATCGGGCACTGGGAGAAAGAGCCCCTGGAGCATCTGGCATTGAAGGCCAGTGGGCTTGTGCACAGGAGCTCCATGGGATGGGGGAAATGGAGACCCCATTCTTAAAAGGTGCACACAGACTTTCATGTGCACTGGGTCCCAAGGCAAAGCAAAGTCTCCATAGGAATCTGGATCAAACCTTACTGCAGTGCTTGGAGGACATCCTGGGAAAACAGGGGTGAAAGTGGCTTATTGTGAGGGAAGGACATTGGAAGCAAAGCTCTCAGGAATATTCAACAGCATTGCCTTTCTCTGGAGGTGGCCATTTTGGGAAAATCTGGCCCCACCTGTCAGTCAGCACTGAGAAGCTCCAGGGCTAACAACAACCCAGGTGGGATCACAGCCCCACCCATCAGTAAACAGGCTACCTAAAGACCCCTCAGGCACACAGCTGCCTCTAATCCCATCCAGAGACTAAGCCCCACCCACCAGAGGGATCAGAATCAGCTCCACCTACCAGTGGGCAGGCATCAGCCCCTCCCATCAGGAAGCCTACAGCAAACCCCCCATACCAACTTCAGCCACAGGGGAGCAGACATCAGAAGTAAGAGAGGCTATAACTCTATTAGCTGTAAAAAGGTCACCACACCAAAAACCTATCAAAATGAAAAGACAGAGAAGTATAACTCAGATGAGGGAGAAGGGAAAAACCCCAGAAAAATCAGCTAAGCAATGAGGAGGTTCTCAGCCTCCAGGGAAAAGATGTTAGCCTGTTGATGCTGAAGATGAGGCAAGACATTGGAAATAAACTGGAGGCAAAGATGGATAACTTAGAGGAAACACTGACCAAAGAGATGCAAGATATAAAACTGAAACAAGAAGAGATGCAAAATACAGTAACTGAAATAAAAAACTCACTAGAAGCAGCTAACAGCAGAATACAGGAGGCAGAAGAACGAATAAGTGAGGTGGAGGACAGATTAGTGGAAATTATGAGTGTGGAACAGAAGAGAGCAAAAAGACTGAAAAGGAATAGAGAGAGTCTCAGAGAACTCTGGGACAACATTAAACGCAACAACATCCATATTATAGGGGTGCCAGAAGGAGAAGAGAGAGAGAAGGAGACAGAAAAAATATTCCAAGAGATAATAGCTGAAAACTCCCCTAACATGGGGAAGGAACCACTCACTCAAATCCAGGAAGGGCAACGAGTACCATATAAAATACACCCAAGGAGGGATACCCAGAGACACATATTAATCAAACTGACCAAAATTAAAGACAAAGAGAAAATCTTGAAAGCAGCTAGGGAAAAGAAACAAGTAACATACAAGGCAAGATTTTTCAGGTTATCGGAAGATTTTTCAGCAGAAACCCTGCAGGCCAGAAGGGAGTGGCATGATGTACTTAACGTGGTGAAAGGAAAAACCCTCCAACCAAGATGACTCTACCCAGCAAGGCTCTCATTCAGATTTGAAGGAGAAATCAAAACCTTCACAGATAAGCAAAAGCTGAGAGAATTCAGCAACTCTAAACCAGCCTTACCACAAATACTAAAGGAAGTTCTTTAGGCAGAAAAGAACAAGAGAAGGAGGGAAGAAAAAAGAGCAGCAAAAGCAAATCCAAAGCAATGAATACAATGGCAATAAGAACATACATATTAATAATTACCTTAAATGCTAATGAACTACAGGCCCAAACCAAAAGACATAGACTGGCTGAATGGATACAAAAACAAGACCCATATATATGCTGTCTTCAAGAGATCCATTTCACTTCTAGGGACACATACAAATTGAAACTGAGAGGATGAAGAAAAATATTTCACGCCAACAGGGATCAAAAAAAAAGCTGGAGTAGCCATACTCATATCAGACAAAATAGACTTTAAAATGAAGAGTATTTTAAGGGACAAAGAAGGTCATTACTTAATGATAAAATATCAACCCAAGAAGAAGATATGAAATTTTAAATATCTACACACCCAACACAGGTTCACCACAATATATAAGGCAACTGCTAACAACCTTAAAAGGACAAATCAACAATAAAACAATCATAGTGGGGGACTTTAATACACCACTTATAGCAATGGACAGATCAACCAGACAGAAAATCAATAAGGAAACACAGGCTCTAAATGAAGCATAAGACCAGATGGACTTAATAGATATTTAAGGGACATTCCATTCAAAAGCAACAGAATACACATTCCTCTCAAGTGCACATGGAACATTCTCTAAGATTCATCACATCCTGGGCTACAAGTCCAACCTCGGTAACTTTAAGAAAATTGAAATCATATCAAGCATCTTTTCCGATCACAATGCTATACGACTAGAAATCAACAACAAGAAAAAAACTGCAAAAAACACAAACACGTGGAGACTAAACAACATGCTACTAAACAACGAATGGATCACTGAAGAAATCAAAGAGGAAATTTAAAAATACCTAGAAGAGGGAGTTCCCGTCATGGCGCAGTGGTTAACGAATCAGACTAGGAACCACGAGGTTGCAGGTTCGGTCCCTGCCCTTGCTCAGTGGGTTAACGATCCAGCGTTGCCGTGAGCTGTGGTGTAGGTTGCAGACGCGGCTCGGATCCTGCGTTGCTGTGGCTCTGGCGTAGGCCGGTGGCTACAGCTCCGATTCAACCCCTAGCCTGGGAACCTCCATATGCCGAGGGAGCGGCCAAAGAAATAGCAACAACAACAACAACAACAACAACAAAAAGACAAAAGACAAAAAAATAAAAATAAAAATACCTAGAAGAAAATGACAAGGAAGATACAACACTGCAAAACCTATGCGATGCAGCAAAAGCTGTTCTAAGAGGAAAATTTAGAGCAATACAAGCCCACCTCAGGAAACAAGAAAAAGCTCAAATAAACAAGCTAACTTTACATCTAAAGCAGCTCAAATGAGAACAGACACGACCTAAAGTTAGTAGAAGGAAAGAAATCATAAAGATCAGAGCAGAAATCAATGAAATAGAAACAAAGAAAACCATAGAAAAGATCAATGAAATGAAAAGCTCGTTCTTTGAAAAGATCAACACAATTGATAAACCCCTAGCCAGAGTTATCAAGCAAAAAAGAGAGAGGACTCAAATCCATAAAATTAGAAATGAAAAAGGAGAAGTAACAACAGACATCACAGAAATACAAAGGATCCTAAGAGACTACTATAGGCAACTATTCGCCAATAAAACAGAAAACCTAGAAGAAATGGACAAACTCTTAGAAAAGTGCAATCATCCAGGACTAAACCAAGATGAAATAGAAAAGATGAATGGACCAATCACAAGAACTGAAATTGAAACTGTGATTAAAAATCTTCCAACCAACAAAAGTCCAGCACCAGAGGGCTTCACAGACGAATTCCATCAAACATTTAGAGAAGAGCTACCACCTATCCTTCTGAAACTATTTCAAAAAATTTCAGAGGAAGGGATTCTCCCAAACACATTCGATGAAGCCACCATCACCCTGATACCAAAACCAGACAAAGATACCACAACAATAGAAAACTACAGGCCAATATCACTGATGAACATCGATGCAAAAATCCTCAACAAAATACTAGCAAACTGCATCCAACAATAGACTAAAAGGATTGTACATCATGATCAAGTGGGATTTATCCCAGGCATGCAAGTGTTCTTCAATATCCACAAACCCATCAGTGTGATACACCACATTTAACAAACTGAAGAATAAAAACCATATGATCCTCCCAATAGATGCTGAAAAAGCCTTTGACAAAAACCAACACCAATTTCTGATTAAAAAAAAAAAACTTCAGAAAGTGGGCATAGCAGGAACCTACCTCAACATGATAAGGGCCATATATGACCAACCCACAGCAAAAATCATTCTCAATGGTGAAAAGCTGGAAGAATTCCCACTGAGATCAGGAAAAAGACAAGGATGTCTGCTCTCGCTACTACTCTTCAACATCATTTTGGAAGTCCTCGCCACAGCAATCAGAGAAGTAAAAGAGATAAATGGAATCCGAGTTGGAAAGGAAGAAGTAAAACTATCACTGTTTGCAGATGACATGATACTATACCACGAGAATCCTAAAGACTCTACCAGAAAACTGTTAGAGCTCATCCACAAATTTGGCAAAGTCACAGGATACAAAATTAATACACAGAAATTGACAGCTTTTCTATACACTAACAATGAAATATCAGAAAGAGAAATTAAGGAAGCAATCCCGTTTACCACCACATCCAAAAGAATAAAATACCTAGGAATAAACCTACCTAAAGAGACAAAAGACCTGTACTCAGAAAAGTATAAGACGCTTATGAAAGAAATCAAAGATGACACAAATAGATGGAAAGACATACCATGCTCATGGATTGGAAGAGTCAATATTATCAAAATGACTGTACTACCTAAGGCAATCTACAGATTCAATGTGATCCCTATCAAATCACCAAGCACATTTTTCACAGAACTGGAACAAAATAGTTTCAAGTTTGTGTGGAAGCACAAAAGACCCAGAATAGCCAAAGCCATCCTGAAAAAGAAAAATGGAGCTGAAGGTATCATGATCCCTGAATTCAGATTATACTACAAAGCAATCATCAAAACTTTATGGTAATGGCACAAAGACAGAAATATAGATCAGTGGAACAGGATAGAATGCCCAGAATTCAACCCACACACCTACAGCCAACTTATCTATGACAAAGGAGGCAAGAATATACAATGGAGAAAGGACAGCCTGTTCAGTAAGTGGTGCTGGGAAAACTGGACAGCCACATGGAAAAGAATGAAATTAGAACACTCCCTAATACCATCCACAAAAATAAACTCCAAATGGGTGAAAGACCTAGATATAAGACCAGACACTATAAAACTCTTAGAGGAAAACATAGGCCAAACACTCTGTGACATAAATGGCAGCAACATCTTCTCAGGTACACCTCTTAGAGTACTGACAATAAAAACAAAAAGAAACAAATGGGACATAATAAAACTTCAAAGTTTCTGCACAGCAAAGGACACCCTAAACAAAATGAAAAGACAACCCACAGAATGGGAGAAATCTTTGCAAGTGAATCAACTGACCAGGGATTCATCTCCAAAATTTATAAACACCTTCTGCAGCTCCATACCAAAAAAACAAACAACCCCATCAAAAAATCGGCAGAAGATCTAAACAGACAGTTCTCCAAAGATGACATACAGATGGCCAAAAAACACATGAAAAGATGTTCAACATCACTCATTGTCAGAGACATGCAAATCAAAACCACTCTGAGGTACCACCTTACACCAGCCAGAATGGCCATCCTGAAAAAGTCTACAAATAATAAGTGCTGGAGAGGGTGTGGAGAAAAAGGAACTCTAGCACACTGTTGGTGGGATTGTAAATTGGTGCAACCACTGTGGAAAGCAGTAGGGAGATGCATCAGAAAACTACAACTAGAACTACCATTTGATCCAGCATTCCCACTCCTGGGCATCTACCCAGAGAAAACCTCAACTCGCAAAGACACATGTACTCCAATGTTCATTGCAGCACTATTTACAATAGCCAATATATGGAAACCACCTCAATGTCCATCAACAGAGGAGTGGATCAAGAAGGTGTGGTACATATACACAATGGAGTATTACTCAGCCATTAAAAGGAACAAAATACCTGCATTCTTAGCAACATGGATGGACCTAGAAATGATCATGCTAAGTGAAGTCAGCCATATGAGACACCAACATAAAATGCTTCCACTGACATGTGGAATCTGAAAAAAGGACAGACTGTACTTCTTTGCAGAACAGATGCTGACTCACAGACATTGAAAACCTTATGGTCTCCGGAGGAGACGGTTTGGGGCGTGGGGTGATGTGCTCGGGCTGTGGGGTGGAAATTCTGTGAAATTGGGTTGTTATGATCGTTATACAACTACAGATGTGATAAATTCATCTGAGTAATTAAAAAAGTAATAAAAAAATAAAAAATAAATCAAGGATTAGAAGGTAAAAGAAAATAAAATATAGACAAAAAAAAAGTTCACCTTCCATCTAAAATTTAAGGTATGCTTACCTTTGCAATATGTTGATATTTTTGTGTTACTAATCACTCTTTCAAATTTTATTTTAAAAAAATCCTTTAAGCAGTTCTTCTAAAGCAGGACTCATGGTTATAATTTCTCTCAGATTTTGTTTGTCTGAGAAAGTCATTGTCTGTCCTTCATTTCTGAGGAAAAAATTTATCAGATGCGATATTTTTGGTTGACAGGTTTTTTTTTTCTCTTTCGTCACTCTAAGTATGTCATCCCACTCTCTGCTGGCCTGTAAGGTTTATGCTGAAATACTCTTTTAGCCTTATGAAGGCTCCCTTGAAAGTTATAGGCTTCAATTCTCTTGCTAATTTTGAACTTCTCTTTTTGTCTTCGATATTTGTTCCATTTTTTTTTCTGTTAGTTGGATATATTTATTGATACAATATCTGGAGATATTCTTTAGGGATTTTTGAAGACAAAAATACTAAATGATACTATTTTAAATATATTATTACTAAAATATTTTTACAAAATAAAATGAATTATATTTAATTTATTAAAAGTTAATGTGTCTTACAGAGCATCATTTTGAGTTTCTTTGGAGATCTACTAGCTTTATGAACTAGATTTGGGATTTTGTTAGACATGATTTTTTTTAAAGTAAGCTCTCTGCCCCCTTCCTTTAATCTCCTTCTAGGGCTCCAATAATTTGCAGATTGTTTCTTTTGATGTATCTCATAGATCACAAAGGTTTTCATTAATACTCCACTCTTTTCTAATTTTTCCTACTCTGACTGGATAATTTCAAAGTCCCTGTCTTCTAATTTACAGATTTTCACTTCTGTTTGATCTAATCTGTTATGGATAATGTCTATTGTGTTTTTTTCATTTCAGTAATTTTTTCTTTAACTTCAGAATTTCTTTGGTTGTGATTTCTGCCTCTTTGCTTAATTTTCACTTTCTTCATGTATTGTTTTCCTGATTTTAATGATTTTTTTGTTTTTTTCTGTAGCTCATTGAGCTTCCTTAGATGTATTATTTTAACAATTTATTGGGTAAATTGTAGTTCTCTATGACTTTGAGGTAGCTAATGGAATATTATTGCATTCCTTTGATGCTGCCATGTTTCCTTGAATTTTCATACTCTTTGAAGTCTCACATTGCTGTATTCACATTTGAAGAAAAATTCATCTCCTTCAGTCTTTATGACTGACTTTGGGAAAGAAAAATATTTAATCAGGGCTGCTAGGGATTCTGAGGCTTTTTAGACATTCCATGGCTATGCCTACTCCACACTTCTTGTTCCCCCTTGTGGAAGAATTCTTATGTTTGTGTATCTTCTCTCCATTCTGTAGAGGTAAACCATGTACTGACAATCTCTCTTTTGATTTCCCATTAACAATACTTTTCAGGACCATGGATTTAGCTGGCTTATTGTGCTTTCTCATTAACCTCCTACAAAGCTTGCTCATGTCACAGGGAGTTAGGCACATGGTGAGGTATGCAAAGTGTTGGGGTTTCCATGGGCCAGTTAGAGAAATCAGCATCTGGGCATCCTCAGTGGCTCATGTGTGACTCTCCCAATGGAAACCTTTATGTGTTTAGTAAGATCTATGTCCCCTTGATATGACTCAATCTGAGCTCTGAGTGCTGTTCTTCTGGTCACTCATCATTTGTCAGTTGTGCAACTCATGAGTCATTACTCTGGATGAGGTAAGATAGAAATGAGCCACTTTGGCCATGGCCTTTACAGCTAGGAAGCTCACTCACATATTCTCACTTTCCCCTGTGAGAAATCACAAGTAAAATAGGATATCTTCCTACTGAGCATGCCACATTGATGGAGAGGTGGTGTGGGTAATTTTAAAGTATTCATCTTATCCTCTCCAGTAGATCCAATGTCTATATTTTTTCTCCAACTGTGCACTGGGAGTTTTCTACTGGATTCATAGAATTCCAAAAAGATTTCTCATCTGTGGATGACTGTCTAATTCAATGTTTTCTCAGGGTTCCTAGACTAGAACTGATAGGGGTTGTACATGATTCATGAGCACATCATGGTCCAAAGTCAGGACCCAGAGCAGCATGCCTATTACCTGAAACAAGGGTAGACAAAACTCTTCCAGGATGCCACAGAGTGTATTGTGGGTGACAGAACCAAAGCCTAACAGAGCTGTAACCAAGTCCTCAGGGGTATGGATTTGTTTCTGAATTCAGGACCATATCTGGCAAATCAGCCATCTGGGTACAGGCCTGTCTTCTCAAAAGGTCTAACCTCATTCTTGGACTGTAATAGGGTTTTCCAATTTCCTATCTGAATCACACAACTCTCACAAAGGCAATTTGGTCTTTGAATGGATGTCAAATTGTTGATGTTCAATGGGGGGTTCTATAAGGGATGTCTTATTTGGCAATCTCGCTCTAATCACTCTTTCAAAAGTAATGAAGGTTTACCCATTTCTTCTCTTCTAGTATTTTTTGGGTTTAGAATGTATTTAATTCAATAATCAATTTGGAGTTTACTTTTGTATATGGAGTGAAATAGAGGTCCAACTTCATTCTTTTGCATATGAAAATCCAGTTGCTCCAGCATCAATTCTTGCAAAGAATATTCTTTCCCAATTAAATGGTTTTAGAACACTTGAGAAAAAATAGCATTCCATAAATACATGAAGTAACTTCTGGAATATTATTTCTATTATATTGATCTATATTTATGCCACTACCAGATTGTTTTTTATTACTATAACTTTGTAGTAGCTTTGAAATTGGTAAGGATGAGTCCTCCAAATTTGTTCTTCTGTTTCAACATGGTTTTGCCTATTCAGTGTCCCTTTAACCCAATATTGATATGATGACTGCCTTTTCCATTTAATTAAAGTAGACTATAGGGGTCTTTTTTTTTTTTTGTCTTTTTGCTATTTCTTGGGCCACTCCTGTGGCATATGGAGGTTCCCAGGCTAGGGGTCCAATCGGAGCTGTAGCTGCCAGCCTATGCCAGAGCCACAGCAACGTGGGATCCGAGCCACATCTGCAACCTACACCACAGCTCACGGCAACGCCAGATCGTTAACTCACTGAGCAAGGGCAGGGATCAAACCCGCAACCTCATGGTTCCTAGTCGGATTCATTAACCACTGCGCCACGACGGGAAGTCCAGGGGTCTTGATAGTAATTGTGCTGAGTCTGTAGATCCATTTGTGTACTGTTGCCATCCTAAGAATATTAGGTCTCATAATCCACAAGCACAGCATATCTTTTCATTTATTTTGCTCCCCTTAATTTTGTTCAGGGATGTTTTCTACTTTTCAGTGTACAAGACTTGTACCTACTGGTTAAATTTAACCCTAAATATTTTATTCTTTTAGATGTTATTGAAACTGGAATCAATTTCTTATTTTATTTTTACATGGTTCATTTTTGGCATATAGGAACACAATTCATTTGTGTCTTGGCCTTGTAACATACAACCTTGCTAAATTCATCTATTAGTTCCAATAGATTTCTTATAGAGTCTGAGATTTTACATATTTAGGAAGATGACATTATCAAATTGGAATAGTTTTATTCTTTTTTGCAATTTGGGTACCATTTATTTCACTTTCCTGTATGGTTTATCTGGCTAGAACTTTCAGTAAATCCTTGAACAGCAGTGGTTAAAGCAGACATCCCAATAACTGTCTTTCACCATGAAGTAGACATTTGGAGGTATTTTCATAAATATCCTTTGTCATTTTAAGGAAGTTCCTTCCTATTCCTAGTTTGTTGACTATATTTTATCATGAAAGATTGATTGGTTTTGGAAAATGCAGAAAAGCATCAATAGAAAAGTTAATGTTCACCCCACTCAGTTTTAGTAATATGACATATTACATTATCTGATTTTTTAGCTGAAATATCCTTTTGTTCCTGTGATAAATTCTACTTGGATATGGTTACCTTTTAACATGTTCTTATATTTGAATTAGTAGAGTTGCGCTTTTTTCTTATAATTTATCAGTTTTTCAGGTAATGGTGTTAGGAAGTGTTTCCTCTTCTTCTATTTTATGCCAGAATTTGAGAAGTGTTGGTGTTAATTCTCCTTTAAATGCTTGGTAGAATTCTCCAATGAAGCCCTCTGGTCCTGGACATTTGTTTTTTTGGGGAGGCTTTTATTACTGATACCTGTTACTTGTTATATATCTGTTCGGATTTTAAATTTCTTAAGTCAGTTTAGATAATATAGATGTTTCTAGGAATTTGCCCATTTCATCTATGTGATCTAATTTATTGGTGTGCAAGTATTCAGTATTATCATTTAATCCATTTTATTTCAGTAAGGTCAGTAGCTATGTCCCCACTTTCATTACTAATTTTAGTGGCTTCTGTCTTCTCTATTTTTCATTTTCAGTAGAGCTACAAATTTGTCAACTCTGTTGATATTTACAAAACAACTTTTTGTTTTATTGATTTTCTTTACTGTTTTCAATTCTCCATTTCAGTTATCTTTACTAAAATCTTTCTTTCATCCTGCTGACTTTTGTTTTATTTTGATCTTATTTTTCTAGATCTTCAATGTATAAATTATAGAACTGAGATCACTCCTTCTTTCAAAAGGAGGAGTATACAGCTGTAAATTTTACTCTGAGCACTGCTATCACTAAATCTCACAAGATTTTTTTATGTTGTGTTTCTGCTGTCATTTATCTAAAGACTTTTTATAATTTCCATTATGATATCTATTTTAACCTATTGTTCTTTAAGACTGTTGTTTAATTTGCACATATATATGAGTTACCCAATTCTTCTTCTGTTGATTTCTAGCTTTATTCCATTGTGATGATAGAAAAATGTGATATATTACACCAATCTTTTAAAATTTACTAGGATTTAATTTATGTATTAACATATGCTCTATCCTGTGCAATTAACAAGTTTTCTAAAGATGAGTGTTGTTGGGAGGAATGTGCTTTATGTGACTGTCATCATTCATTGGTTTATAGTGTTGTTCAAGTATGTTATTCCTGAATTGATCTTATATATCTATCTAGTGTTACAAATGAAGCATTAAAGTCTTCAATTTTACTGTAGAATTGCTTTCTCTCCATCTAAGTCTTTCCATATTTTCATTATATATTTTGGTGATCTGTTGTTTGGTACAAATGTGTTTACAATTAACATATCTTCTTGATTGACTGACCCTTTTATTAGTATATAATGTTGTTCTTTGTCTTTTGTAACAGCTTTGGACTTAGACACCTATGTGACTAGCCACTCTAGTTCTCTTTGGATACATTTTTTATGGGTATTTTCTAGCCTTGCAATTTCAACCTATTTGTATCTTTTCTTCTAAAGTATCTCTTGTGGAATAAAGATAGTTGTATCATTTTATCCCTTCTATCATCTCTGAACTTGATTAGATATTGCATTTAAGGAAATTACTGATAAGGTGGAATCTATGCCATTTCTTGTCTCTTTTCCACATATATTATACCTGCTTTAACTCTTCGTACATTGACTACTATTTCTTTTGTGCTTCATTTTTTTTGTGATGAAATATTTTCATTTCAATCTCATAACCTTTTGTCTATATATTTTAGTCATGTTCTGTGTGGTTAAAATGGGAATTTCATTTAATTTTTTTTGTTTATAAGAATATGGTTCAAGATTACAAAGTAGAAATATCCTGAGTTCACATTTTCCCATGGGCATATGAAAACTAAAACTATATATAGAATAACTATCTTTGAGATCAACATGAAGACTGGTAGAACAGATTTTTTTTACAACTAAAGATATAAAGAAATGGCCACACTGAGAATAGTAAGGAGAGGCAGATAAACAGTCTAGTCAGAACTCATACATCCAGTGTAGTGACTCACAGTGGGAAAGCTATCATAACTGCAAAGGTAACCCTTGAGGAATGAACAGCCCAAGTACCACATCAGACTCCCTAATCTAAGGGACCTGCACCAGAAAGATGAGACTTCATAATTTCTGGCTCTGGAAATCAATGGTAATTACATCTAGGATTTCTGGAGGGCTGTAGGAAAACATGACTCTGATCTTAAAAGAGTTAAACTGCACAAACACATTCACTCCAAGTCTCAGCAGAGAAGCAGATTTAAAAATGCTTAGAGCATACAAGAAGGAGATTCAATGACTAATTCTAAAACAATTGCATAGTGGTAGGGATTTGCTCTGGGGATAGAAACAGACACCATTTTTTTTCTCTACTCTCCTCTAGTTGGGATAGGCACCAATTTTGTCAACATCCATCAACCTAGATAACTACGTGTGCCCCATTATGATGTTCCACTTAGGACTGTCCCTGATCAAATTATCCTCCTTGGCCAGTGCCTTAAAAAAGCTCTTACTCTGACCTACCTAACAGGTGGTCTCAGAAAGTACCACTACCCTCCAAATATCTCCTGCTACAAGTAGGCAATCTCAACTAACCCAGCAAGAAGCCCCTACCAGCACTCACAACCTTCCAAGGCAACTCCCAAACATAGGGCCAGATCTTTCCCACTCAGTTTGGCCCTGGATCCATCACTAGTAGGCTGACACAAGTTTCCATACAACATGGACAACTTGGCCACCCATGTCAGGAAATGGCCTCACCCACCAGGGATCCAACATCAGGCTGGGACCCCTAGGAACTGCAACCAAACCACAGGACACTACTGTATGGCCACCAGTAGTCTTTAATGAGCTCCAAGACTTGGATTTACTCACGAGGGGGGCAGCAAGTGCATTAGGGTCAACTGGAAACAGTCACTACTCAACAAGTAAGCCAGCACTAGCCCCAGTGTATCACAAGGTTTAGTAGACAGCTGACTTGATTCTCACAACTAGTGGACAGCATGCTCTGCACAATGCATAGCTTGACAACCAACTACCCCAGGGGCCAGCCAAGCCTACCACACAACCCACATAGTCAGCCCACCACAATATAAAGACCCACACAGCCCTCCTATGAAAAATCACTAGAGAATATACTTCTGGTGAAGAAAAGAGAATGCACTACTGACACTAATAGGACATCTAAGAAGGCAACTTCTCCAAGCTTGGCAAAAATAACCAACCTGCCACAGATAAATAAATGACATATAAATACATAAACCACATATAAACATATACCACATACAAATATACCACATATAAAAACATAAAGCACATATAAATAAATTAAAAAGCCTACCTCAGGAAATAAGAAAAATCTCAAATAAACAATCTAAGTTTACACCTAAACCAACTAGGGAAAGAAGAACAAACAAAACCCAAAATTAGTAGAAGGAAAGAAATCATAAAGATAAGAGCAGAAATAAATGAACTAGAAAATAAGAAAGCAATATAAAAGATCAATGAAAAGCTCATTCTCTGAAAAGATAAAGAAAATTGATAAACCCTTAGCCAGACAGACACATCAAGGAAAAAAACAGGAGAGTGTTCAAATCAATAAAATTAGAAATAAAAAAAGTTACAATAGAGGTCACAGAAATACAAAGGATCATAAGAGACTACTACAAGAAAGTATATGCCAATAAAATTGACAACGTAGAAGAAATGGACAGGTTCTTAGAAAGGTACAATCTTCCAAGACTGAACAAGGAACAAATAGAAAATGTGAACAGACCAAATCACAGGCACTGAAATTGAAACAGTGATTTAAAAAATTCCAACAAACCAAAGTCCAAGAACTGACGGATTCACCAATGAATTCTATCAAACATCTAGAGAAGAGTTAACATCCATCCTTTTGAAACTCTTCCAAAAATTTCAAAGGAACACTCCCAAATTTATTCTATGAATCTACTATCACCCTGAAACCAAAACTAAAGATATCACATGAAAAGGAAATTTACAGGCCAACATCAGTGGTGAACATAGATGCAAAAATTCTCAACAAAATGCTAGCAAACTGAGGGAGTTCCTATTGTGGCTCAGTGGTAACAAACCCAACTAGTATCCATGAGGACATGTGTTTGATCCCTGGCCTCATTCAGTAGGTTAAGGATTTGGCATTGCCATCAGCTGCAGTGTAGGTTGTAGATGTGGCTTGGATCTGGCATTGCTGTGGCTGTGGCATAGGCCAGCAACTACAGCTCTGATTTGACCCCTAGCCTGGGAGCTTCCATATGCTGCAGGTGCAGCCCTAAAAAGACAAAAAAATAAAAAATAAAAGCAACTGAATCAAACAAACAATGAAAGTGTCATCCACCAGGATCAAGTGGGATTTATCCCAAAATAAAAGGATTTTTCAATAATCACAAATCAACCAGTGTGATATACCACATGAACAAATCAAAGAATGAAAACCATATGATCATATCAATAGATGCAGAAAAATATTTTGACAATTCAATGCCCATTTATGATAAAAACCCTCCAGAAAGTGGGCACAGAGGGAAACTACCACAACATAATAAAGGCCACATATGACAAAACTACTACTAATATTTGTAATGGTGAAGAGCTAAAAGAATTTCTGCTAAGATCAGGAACAAGACAAGTATCTCCACTCTTGCCACCTTTATTCAACATAGTTTTGGAAATCCTAGCCATGACAATCATAGAAGAAAAAAGAAATAAAATGAATCTAAAATGGAAAAGAAGTAAAGCTTTCACTGTTTGCACCATACATAGAAATTCTAAAGAAGCTACCAGAAATGTTAGAGCTCATTAATGAATTTGGTAAAGTTGGAGGATACAAAATTAATACACAGAAATCTATTTCATTTCTATGTACTATCAGTGGAAGATCAGAAAGATAAATTAAGACAACAGCCCCATTTACCATTGCATCTAAAAGAATTAAAATACATAGGAATAAGACTATCTAATGAGGCAAAAACATATATTCTGAAAACTATAAAATGCTGATGAAAGAAATCAAAGATGACATACACAGATGGAAATATATATCATGTTGTTGGAATAGAAATCAATACTGTCACATGACTATACTACCCAGGGCAATCTACAGATTCAATGTCATCCCTATCAGATTACCAGTGGCTTTTTTTCAGAGAACTAGAACAAGAAAATTTTAATTTGTTTGGAAATACAAAAAGACACTAAATAACAGAAGTAATCTTGAGAAAGAAAAATGGAGGGAGTTCCCATCATGGTGCAGGGGGAAACGAATCTGACTAGGAACCATGGGGTTGTGGGTTCACTCCCTGGACTCACTCAGTGGGTTGGGGATCCTGCATTGCCATGAGCTATTGTATGGGTTGCAGACATGGCTCAGATCTGGCATTGCTGTGGCTGTGGCATGGGTTGGAGGCTGCAGCTCTGATTTGACCCCTGGCCTGGGAGCCTCCATGTGCTACAGGTGCAGCCCTAAAAAGACAAAAGACAAAAAAAAAAAAAGGAAAATGGTGACCCAGGCTCCCTGACCATCAGACTACACTATAAAGTTGCCATCATCAAAACAATATGGCACTGGCACAAAAACAGACATAGATGAATGGAATAGGATAGAAAGCCCAGAAATAAGCCCACATACCCATGGTCAATTAATCTATGACAAAGAAGGCAAGAATATGCTAATGGAAAACAGACAGTTTCACCAACAAGTGTTATTAGGAAAGCTGGACAAGTACATGTGAAAGAATGAAATTAGAACATTATCTAACATCATATACAAAAGTAAAATCAAAAGAGTTTAAATGCCTAAAATTAAGACCAGTTATTATAAATCTCTTAGAGGAAAACATAAGCAGAAAACACACTTTTTCCTTTTTCTTTTTCTTTTTTTAAATTGTTTATTGTAGTTGATTTAAAATGCTCTGCCAATTTCTGCAAAAAAAACCCTGCACCTCCTAGAGTAATGGAAATAAAACAAAAAATAAACAAATGGAATCTAATTAACCTTAAAAGTTTTGCACAGCAAAGGAAACCATAATCAAAATGGAAGGACAGTGACTATACTTTAAAAAAAATAAATGAAAGGACCACACAAAGAATGGAAGAAATTATTTCCAAACGAAGTGACTGAAAAGGGATTGATCTTCAAATATACAAAGAACACAGGCAGCTCAATATCAAAAACAAACAAACAAACTGATTAAAATTTGAATAGAATATCACATTCCCGTCATGGCTCAGCGTTAATTAATTTGACAATTATCCATAAGGATGCAGGTTCTATCCATGACCTCACTCAGTGGGCAAAGGAACCAGCCTTGCCATGAGTTGTGGCAGATATGGCTCTCTTCTGACATTGCTGTGGCTGTGGTGTAAGCCAGCAGCTACAGCTCCAATTTGATGCTTACCCTGGGAAATTCCATATGCCATTGGCATGGCCTTAAAAAGACAAAAGTAAAATAAAATAAAATAAAATAAAATAAAATAAAATAAAAATTTAAATAGGCATTTCTCCAAAGAAGGCAGACAGATGTCCATGAAGAACATGAAAAAATACTCTATATCACTAATTGTTAGAAAAATGTAAATGACAATTGTGACAGTCAGCATGGCCATTATCAAAAAGTCTACAAAAAATAAATGCCAGAGAGTGTGGACAAAAGGGAATATACCCTTTTGTATATTCCCTACACTGTTGCTGGGAATATAAATTGGTAGGGTGACTATGGAAAACACTATGAAGTTTCCTCAAGAAACTAGAAATAAAACTACTGTATGATTCAGCAATTCCACTGCCAGGCATATGTTTGGAGAAAATCATAATTCGAAAAGATACATGCACATAAATGTTCATAGCAGAACTATTTACATTAGCAAAGACATGGAAGCAACCTAAATATCCTTTGAGAGAGGAATGAATCAAAAAGATGTAGTACATATATATGATGAAATATTACTCAGCCACTAAAGGAATGAATCAATCCCACTTTCAGCAACATAGGTGGGCCTAGAAATTATCATGCTAAGTAAATTAAAGCAGGCAGAAAAAAAGCTGTCATGTAAAGCACATATATGTGGAATCTTAAAAATGAACTTCTTTACAAAACAGGGTAATAGATTGTGAAAACCAATTAATGCTTACCAAAGGGGAATGTAGGGATGAGGGATAGATTGGGAGATTGTGATTTGCATATGTGTGCTATTGTACATGGTATTGATGGTCAATGGATATCTGTTTATAGCATAGGGAGCTCTAATCAATATTCTGTAATAACCTATATGGGAAAACAATCCGAAAAAGAATGGGTATGTGTATACTTGTAACTAAATCACTTTGTTGTGCAGTATAAAGTAACACAACATTGTAAATCAAATATACTTCAATAACATTTTTTAAAATATATAGAAAAAAGACTGCAAGTAGAGAGAAAGATATTAAATAATGACAATGGTATCAATTCCACAGAAGGTTGTGCCAATTATAAACATCTACTCATTAGAAGAATTCCTAAATGCATAGCAAATATTAACAGATATAAATGCAGAAGAGGAGAATTCACCTAAAGGAGCAAACAATGAAACTGACCACTGCAGTCTAAGAGATGCTCAAAAAAGAGATAGTGAAAATACTGAATTAATTAAGGGCGAATATGAAGGAATTAAGAATGGATATGAACAGTAACACAGATTACTTTAGAAAGGAACTAGAAAATACAAGGAGGAGCCAGGAAAAATTAGATAATTCATTTGCAGAGACAAAAACTGAGTGAAAGGCATGAATAGCAGAATAAATAATGCAGAAGAATGAATTTTGACTTGGAAGATAGAATAATGGAAATCACCCAGTCAGGACAGTGGGCAGAATAACAAATGAAAAAACATGAAAGCAATGTAAGAGATCTATGGGATAATATACAGCAGGAGACTGCATATAACAGGGATTCGACAAGGAGAAGAAAAAGAAAAGGGGACTGAAAATGTATTTGAAGAAATTATGTCTCAAAATTTTCCAAATCTAAAGGAAACAATTATCAAGATGCAGGCAGCACAAGTTGAACCCAAACAGGCCCACACCAAGACACATTATAATAAAAATGTTGAAAGTTAAAGATAGGATTCTAAAGGCAGCAAGAGCAAAAAAAGTTAATTATAAGGGAACCACCATAAGGTTATCAGCTGATTTTTCTACAGAAACACTATAGTCAAGAAGAGAGTGGCAAGATATATTCAGAGTTCTAAAAGGGAAAAAATTTAGGAGTTTCCATCGTGGCACAGTGGTTAACGAATCTGACTAGGAACCGTGAGGTTGTGGGTTTGATCCCTGGCCTTGCTCAGTGGGTTAAGGATCCAGTGTTGCTGTGAGCTGTGGTGTAGTTTTCAGATGCAGCTTGGATCCCACGTTGCTGTGGCTCTGGCATAGGCCGGTGGCTACAGGTCCGATTAGACCCTTAGACTGGGAAACTAGATATGCCATGGGAGCGGCCCAAGAAATGGCAAAAGGACAAAAATAAATAGATAAATAAATAAATAAATAAATGGGAAAAAATTTGCAGCCTAGAATATTCTACCCAGCAAGGATATCATTTAAACTAGAAGAAAAAATAAAGAATTTCTCCAACTAACAAAAACTGAGAGAAAACAGCAATACTAAATATATTCTAAAAGAAATACAGAAAGGGCTCCTCTACATAAAAGAAAGAAGTAAGACAAAATAGGACGGAGTTAATCACAACTTGAAAAGAATCCCTTAAATAAGCCAGTATACAGAAATAAAGGGATTTTAAAAAACCTATTTTAAAAGTGATGATAAACACAAGGAACAGCAAAAGGACAAACATGAAGATGTAAAACAGAATCATTAATTTGGGGAAGGAGAGTAATAAAATCTACACTTTTTTTTCTATAATGTGTTTGAGCCTATGTGAATATCAGGCTAAAGCACACAGACACAACAAAGGGTTAATATACTTGAAAAAAAAAAGGGCAACCACAAATCAAATTGAAACAGTACATTCGCAAAAACTAAAAAGTACTCAAGCATAAAATAAGTGGAAATCATCCAACTGAGAAAGGAACAAAGGAGAAACATATCATCAACTGGAAAAAAAGGTTTAAAATGTCAATAAATACACATGTATCAATAATTATCTCAAATGCCAATGGATTGAATGTTCCAATCAAAAAAGAGTGGTACAGTGGATTAAAAAAAAAAAGAAACTCCACTATGTTGCCTACAAGAGACTCATCATAGGGCAAAGGACACATATAAATTGAAAGTGAAGGGAGTTCCCATTGTGGAGCAGTGGTTAACGAATCCAACTAGGAACCATGAGGTTGCGGGTTCGGTCCCTGCCCTTGCTCAGTGGGTTAAGGATCCGGCATTGCCATGAGCTGTGGTGTAGGTTGCAGACACGGCTCGGATCCCGCGTTGCTGTGGCTACAGCTCTGATTTGACCCCTAGCCTGGGAACCTCCATATGGTGTGGGAGCGGCCCAAGAAATAGCAAAAAAGACAAAAATAAATAAATAAATAAATAAATTGAAAGTGAGGGAGTGGAAAAAGATATTTCACACAAATGGAAAAGACAGAAAAGTGGGAGTTGCAAAACCCATATCAGACAAAATGGACCTTAAAGACCATAAAGAAAGAAAAAGAAGGACACTATTTAATGATAAAAGGATGCATTCAAGAAGAGGATTTTACACTCGTCAATGTATATGCCCCTAATATAGAAGCACCCAAATACATACAACAAATATTAGCAGACATAAAAGGAGAGATTTATGGGAATATAATAGGAGATTTTCACACCCCACTCATATCAATGGACAGATACTTGAGACAAAAAACAAATAAGACAAAAAAAGATCTTGAATGAAACAATAGAAAACTTAGACTTAATTGAAATTTTCAGGACATTACCTCAAATAAAACAGAATATACATTCTTCTCAAGTGCACATGGAACATTCTGAAGGACTGACCACATATTGGGGCACAAAACTAACTACAACAAATTTAAGAGTGTAGAAGTTATTTCAAGTATCTTCACCAACCACAATGGGATGAAAGTAGAAATCAAACACAGGAAGAGAAATGTGGAAAAAACTGACTACATAGAGACAAACAACATGCTAATAAAAAACAAACGGGTAAATGAAGAATCAAAAAGGAAATTAAAAAAATACCTTGAGACAAATGATGATGAAATGACAACCATTCAAAGTCGATGGGATGCCAGAAAAGCAATTCTTAAAGGGAAGTTAATAGTGATACAGGCCTTCCTCAGAAACCAAGAAAAATCTCAAAACAACAACCTAACCCAACACATGAAATAATCAGAAAGAGAACAAACAAAAGCTAAATTCAGCATAAGGAAGGAAATCATAAAGATCAGAAATCAATCAAATAAAGATTAAAAATAGAAAACAAAAAATGAGAGATGTTTCTCTGAAAGCATTTAAAAAGAATTGCAAAAATCTGGCCAGATTCACCAAGAAGAGGAGATAAAGAACTCGAATAAACAAAAATAAGACATGAAAAAGGAGAAATCTCAACAGATACTGCAGAAATCCAAAAAAAATAAATAAATAAAGAGAGAGAGAGAGAATATTATGGGAGCAAGATGGCAGAGGACTAAGAGGTCATGCTCACCTTCTCCCACAAATACATCCAAAAAACATATCAATGGGCAAAACGACTCACACAGAAGATCAACTGAATGCTGGCAGAGAACTTAAACCTCCAAAAAGGGCAAAAAAACCCCTGAAATAACTGGGTAGAACAAAAGAAACAAAGAGAGAGAGAAGGAATCAGGATGAGACTAGCATTCCTGAGAGGGAGCTTTGAAGGAGAAAAGAAACCCACATCCTAGGAAGCCGCCTAAATGATGGAAAGATCGGCCAAGTCGGAGGGAGCTCAAAGTCGCTGAGAAAAGCACAGCAGCTGGACTGAGTACAGCAAAGCAGAGAGAGCCACATAGATCATCTGAACCACCAGCCCAGACACCACAGCCTAAGATGCTTGGGCTGGGGCTGGGCACTGAGACTCATGCTCTGGAGGCCAGTCCCTGGGAGAGGACTGGGGTTGGCAGCATGGAGACAGCCTAAGGGGCTAAGGAGCAGTGCACCACAGGCGGTGGAAAGAAACACCGCAGGCTGGGGAGGGGAATGTCATGGCAGAGGGAACCCTGGAGAAGGTCGGGACCCACAGGAGAGGCAAGGCTCCATTGTTGGGGCAGGCAAGAGGAGGAGGGGTGGACCGCCATAGGAAACTCCTTGCTCCAGAGCGTGCCCATGCCCATGGGTTCTCAGAGGGTGGGGCGACTCTGGCACAGACTACAGAGAGGTGTGAGGCCTCTTGCTCGTTTAGGGGAGACTGGGCACTTCTTGTGCACGCTACAGGTGGCCAGGTACCACTTGTGTAGGCTAAGGGCATCAGGGGGCTAAGAGTGATGTGGTGCCTCCCGCAGGATCTACAAGTGGCAGGGACAGACCTTGGCGGTAATCTCAGAGGCCAGAGGGAAGCGTGGCTTGCCACCACTGGGGGCCTGTGAATGGGCTCCACCTACGACCCTAGTCATCTCAGGGTTTGACAAAAAAGAAAAAAAAAGAGGGCACTGCAACAAAGCACCACACACTGTTGCTCTCACTCCCATGGGAACACCTGCCCTGCAGCTGCCACACCCAAATGCTCTGGGCAGTGCCCAGACACTTGGTCACTGTCCCTTCCCAAGACCCTACAGCTAGGAGGAGCTGGTGCAACACCTCTTGAATGGGATAAGTGGGACAGGGTGATTCTTGCATGGTCTGTAAGTGGTGGGGGCAAACTGCCACAGTTATCTCTGACCCCAGAGGTGGGCATGGCCCACCACCAGTGCAGATACCTGAACAAAAATAACTTGCAGCCCCAAACACCTCAGAGGACACTACAGAGAAGGACATTGCAATGGAATGCCACCTGTGGTTGCTCTCGATCCCAAGGGAGCACACCCACCCTGCTGCTGACACTGCCAAACACACTGGGCAGTGCCCAGACACTTGATCTCTGTCCCTTCCCAAGAACCTGCAACTAGGATCAGCTTGTGCAGCACCTCCTGTGGGGGCTAAGCAGGATGAGTTGCTTCTGACATGGTCCACAGGAGGCATGGGGGCAAATCACCATGGTTATCTCTGGATCCAGAGGTGGGAGTGGCTCGCCACCACTAGTGGTCCATGAACAGACAACACTTGCAGCCCCAGTAACCTCAAGGGTGCCACAGAGGAGGGCATTGTGACCAAACACCACCTGTTGGTGCTCTCAGACCACTGGAAACACACCTGCACTGCTGCTGCCACTGCCAAACGCTCTGTGCAACACCAGCACGCCAGATCTCTGTCAATTCCCAGGATCCTGCAACTAGGAGAAGCCTGTGTAACACCTCCTATGTGGGCTAAGGGAGACAGGTTGCTCCATGCAAGGTCTACAGGTGGCAGGGGCAAACCACCACAGTTATCACTGACTCCAGAGGCAGTTGTGGCCTGCTACCACTAGGGGTCCCTGAACAGGTACCACCTGCATGGTTCCAATCACCTCAGAGGAGTGCATTGCAATCGAACACAAGCTGCTCACACTCCCCTGGGAACTCATGAACCCTGCTGTTGCTACTGTCACATGCTCTGGTCACCTTGTAGATCTGCCCAGAGATCATTAACACTTCCTAGGGCCTGCAACTAGGAGTAGCCTGTGCCACCTTCCTGCAAGTCCTTGCTGCTATTGAGAGCCCAATGACCAGGCACTGACTGCTGGCCCCACCAATTGCCTCCTTCTCCCCAAAAAACACTGGGCAGCCTGGGAATAACAGCCTACTCACACCAAAGAAAGAGACAGTAAATATTCAAACTCCCACACCAAAAGTAGATAGTAACCCCCCCCAAAAAAATAAAAAGAGTTATTCTTGCATAGAAATAGCCTTACAAGACTACAGTTTGGCTTCCCCCAACACACAGAAAAAGAAAAACACAAGGAGATGAAGAAGCACAGAAACCATTCCCAGTTAAAGGGACAGGAGAATTTGCCTAAAGCAGTCAACAATGAAACAGAGCTCCGCAGCCTGACAGCCTTTGAGTTCAAAAGGGAGGTATTGAAAATACTGAAGGAATTAAGAGAGGATATGAACAGTAATGCAGATTCCTTTAGAAAGGAACTATACAATATAAGGAGGAGGCAAAAAAAAAAAAGCAACTTCATTTGCAGACATACAAACTGAGCTTTTGCAGACATACAAACTGAGCTAAAGGCAATAAAGAGCAGAATGAATAATGCAGAGGAACGAATCAGCGATGTGGAAGATAGAATAATGTCAATCACCAAATCAGGACAGCAGACCGAAAACCAAATGAAAAAATATGAAAGCAAGTGAAAGAGACTTATGGGATAATATAAAGCAGGCCTATCTATGAATAATAGGAATTCCAGAAGGAAAAGGAAAAGAAAAGGAGGTTGAAAATATATTTGAAGAAATCCTGGCTGAAAACGTTCCAAATCTAAAGGATACTGACATCAAGATATAGGAAGCACAGAGGGCCCCAAACAAATTGAACCCAAACAGGCCCACACCAAGACATTTTCTAATAAAAATGGCAAAAGTTAAAGATAAACACTGCATTTTAAAGGCAGCAAGAGAAAAGCAAAACGTTAATTATAAGGGAACCCCCATAAGGCTATCAACTGATTTCTCTACAGAAACACTACAGACCAGAAAGGAGTGACAAAATATATTTAAAGTGCTGAAAGAAAAAATATTTGCAGCCTAGAATACTCTATCCAGCAAGAATACCATTTAAAATAGAAGGGGAAATAAAGAATTTCTCCAACAAGCAAAAGCCAAAAGGGTACAATACTGAACCCATTCTAAAAGAAATACTGAAAAGTCTTCTCTAAATTTAAAAAAAAAAGTAAGAAGAATTAAGATGGAGGAAACCACAATTGAAAAGCAATCAACTAAATAAGCCAGCATACAGACCTAAACATGAAGATGTTAAAAACAAAGATATCAAAATCATACAATGTGGAGAAGGAAAGTAAGAAAATATAGATACTTTTTAATTTTAATGATGTGTTAGAGCCTATATGACCATCAGGCAAAAGCAAGCAGATATAGGAAAGGGTTAACATATCTAAAAAACAGAGCAACCACAAATCAAAACCAAACATTAAATACACAAAAATTGAAAAGTACTCAAGCATAAAACAAATGGAAACCACCCAAACAAAAAAAAGAAAGGAAGAAAAGAGAAACAAAGAATCACCTGGAAAAAAAGGTTCAAAATGGCAATAAATGCATATTTATCAATAATCAACTTAAAGGTCAATGGACTCAATGCCCCAATCAGAAGACACAGAGAGGCTGATTGGATAAATAAGTAAAAACTTTCAATCTGCTGTCTACAAGAAACTCACCTTACAGCAAAGGACACATATAGATTGAAAGTGAGGGGATGTAAAAAGGTATTTCATGCCAATGGACAAGACAGGAAAGCAGGAGTTGCAATACACATATCAGACAAAATAGACTTTAAAATGAAGGTCACTAAGAAAGACAAAGAAGGACACTGTATAATTGTTGAAGAGTCCATTCAAGAAGAGGATATTACGGAGTTCCCGTCGTGGTGCAGTGGTTAACGAATCCGACTAGGAACCATGAGGTTGCGGGTTCGGTCCCTGCCCTTGCTCAGTGGGTTGACGATCCGGCGTTGCCGTGAGCTGTGGTGTAGGTTGCAGATGCGGCTCGGATCCCGCGTTGCTGTGGCTCTGGCGTAGGCCGGTGGCTACAGCTCCGATTCAACCCCTAGCCTGGGAACCTCCATATGCCGCGGGAGCGGCCCAAGAAATAGCAACAACAACAGCAAAAAAAAAAAAAAAAAAAAAAAAAAAAAGACAAAAGACAAAAAAAAGAAGAGGATATTACAATCATCAATATATTCCCCTGATATAGGAGCACCCAGATACCTCCAAAAATACTAACAGACATAAAAGGAGAAAAAGATGTGAACACAATCATAGTAGGAAACTCTCATTAATGGACAGATCCTCTAGACAGAAAATCAATAAGGCAACGGAGATCCTAAACGGCACAATAGAAAAGAGACACTTAATTGACATTTTCAGGACATTACATCCAAAAAAAAAATCAGAATATACATTCTTATCAAGTGCACATGGCATGTTCTGAAGAATTGATCACATACTGGGGGACAAAGCTAACGTCAACTAATTTAAAAGTATAGAAATTATTTCAAGTATCTTCTCTGACCACAATGGCATGAAACTAGAACTCAACCACAGGAAAAAAAAAATGAGAAAAAAGTGACCTCATGGAGACTAAACATCATGCTACTAATGAGGACATCAAGAAGGAAATTAAAAAAATACCTTCAGACAAATGATAATGAAGACACAAACACTCAAAATCTATGGGATGCCACAAAAGCTGTGCTCAGAGGGAAGTTCATAGCAATACAAGCCTTCCTCAAAAAAGAAGACAAATCTCAAATCGACAACTTAACCCACCACCTAAATGAATTAGAAAAAGAACATGCAAAACCTAAAGTCAGCAGAAGGAAGGAAATAAAGATCAAAGGGGAAATCAATCAATTAGAGATTCAAAAAAACAAGAGGAGAAATCAAGAACACCAAGAGCCGCTTATTTGAAAATGTAAACAAAATTGACAAACATCTGGCTAGACTCAGCAAGAGGAGGGGAGGAAAAAACCCAAATAAACAAAACAAGAAATGAAAAAGGAGAAGTTACAACAGATACTACAGAAATACAAAAAATCATGAGAGAATGCTATGAACAATTGTATGCCAACAAATTTCACAACCCAGAAGAAATGGACAACTTTCTAGAGACTCACAGCCTGCCAAAAGTGAATCAAGAAGAAATAGATCAAATGAACAGACTGATCACTAGAAACGAAATAGAATATGTAATAAAAACACTCCCTACAAATACAGTCCGGGACCAGATGGCTTCACAGGTGAATTCTACCAAAACATACAAAGAGGAACTGATACCCATCTTCCTTAAACGTTTTCCAAAGGTTGAAGAAGAAAGAACACTCCTAAAGACATTCTGTGATGCCACCATCGCACTAATTCCAAAACCAGACGAAGATACCACCAAAAAAAAAAAAAAAAAAGAAAGAAAAAAAACTATAGGCCAACATCTTTGATGAATATATAGACGCAAAAATTCTCAACAAAATTTTAGCCAACCAAATCGAACAACGTATAAAAAACATCATACACCACGACCAGGTGGGATTCATCCCAGGTGCACAGGAATTGTTCGACATATGCAAATCAATCAATGTCATACACCACGTTAACAAAAGAAAAGTCAAAAACCACATTATCATCACAACAGATCCAGAAACAGCATTTGACAGAGTCCAACATCCATTCATGATCAAAACTCTTACCAAAGTGGGTATAGAGGGAACATACCTTAACATAACAAAAGCCGCTTATGACAAACCCACAACAAATATAATATTCAATGGAGAAAAGCTGAAAGCCTTCCCACTAATATCTGGAACAAGAAAAGGATGCCCACACTCACCACTTTTACTCAACACAGTAGTGAAAGTCCTAGCCACAGCAATCAGGCAAACAAAAGAAATAAAAGGCATCCAAATAGGAAGAGAAGAGGTAAAACGGTCACTGTATGCAGAGGACATGATGCCATATATAGAAACTCCAATGACTCAACCCAAAAACTACTTGAACTGATCAACAAATTCAGCAAAGTAGAAGGATATGAAATTAACATTCAGAAATCAGTGTCATTTCTGTATACTAACAATGAAATATTAGAAAAGGGATACAAAAATACACTACCCTTTAAAATCGCACCCCCAAAAATCAAATACCTGGGTAGATACCTGACCAAGGAGGGAAAGAACTTATATGCCAAGAAATATAAAACATTAATCAAGGAAATTAAAGAAGATGGAAAGAAATGGAAAGATATCCTGTGCTCCTGAGTTGGAAAAAATAATACCATAAAAATAGCCATACTACCCAAAGCAATCTACAGATTCAATGCAAGCCCAATCAAATTACCCATGACATTTTTCACAGAAAGAGAACAAACAATCCAAACATTTATATGGAACCACAAAAGACCCAGAATGGCCAAAGCAATCCTGAGGAACAAAAGCCAAGCACGAGGCGTAACTCTTCCAGACTTCAGGCAACATTGCAAAGATGCAGTCATCAAGACAGTGTGGTACTGGTACCAAAACAGACAGACAGACCAATGGAACAGAAAAGAGAACCCAGAAATAAACCCTGACACCTATGGTCAAGTAATCTTTGACAAAGGAGGCAAGAATATAAAGTGGGAATAAGACAGTCTTTTCAGCAAGCGTTGCTGGGAAACCTGGACAGCTGCATGCACATCAATGAAACTAGAACACACCCTCACACCATGCACGAAAATAAACTCAACATGGCTGAAAGACTTAAATATAAGACACCATTGAAATCCTGGAAGAGAACATAGGCAAAACATTCTCTGACATCGATCTTACAAATGTTTTCTCAGGTCAGTCTCCCAAAGCCACAGAAATAAAAGTGAAATTAAACCCATGGGACCTAATAAAACTGACAAGCTTTTGCACAGCAAAGGAAACCCAAAAGAAACCAAAAAGACAATTACAGAAAGGGAGAAAATAATTTCAAATGATGCAACTGACAAGGACTTAATCTCTAAAATATACAAGCAACTTATACAACTCAACAGAAAAAAAGCCAACCACCCAATGGAAAAATGGGCAAAAGACCAGAATAGACATTTCTCCAAGGAAGATATACAGACAGCCAACAAGCACATGAAAAAATGCTCAACATCCCTGATTATTACAGAAATGCAAATCAAAACTACCATGAGATACCACCATATGCATGTCAGAATGGCCATCATTAATAAGTCCACAAATAACAAGTGTTGGAGGGGTTGTGGAGAAAAGGGAATCCTCCTGCACTGTCTGTGGGAATGTAAGCTGATGCAACCACTATGGAGAACAGTATGGAGATACCTTGGAAATCTATACATAGAACTACCCTATGATCCAGCAATCCCACTCTTGGGCATATATCTGGACAACACTTTCCTTAAAAAAGACACATGCACTCACATGTTCATTGCAGCTCTATTCACAATAGCCAAGACATGGAAACAACCAAAATGTCCATCGACAGACAATTGGATTAGGAAGGTGTGTTATATATACACAATGGAATACTACTCAGGCATAAAAAAGAATGCCATTTGAAGCATCATAGATGGAACTAGAGACTCTCATACTGAGTGTTGTAAGTCAGACAGAGAAAGACAAGTACTATGTGATATCACTTATATCTGGAATCTAATATACAGCACATATGAACCTTTCCACAGAAAACAAAATAATAGACTTGGAGAATAGACTTGTGGTTGGAAGCGGGAGGGGGAAGGAATGGTGTGGATTGGGAGCTAGGTTTTAATAGGTGCAACCTATTGCCTTTGGAATGGTTTAGCAATGAGATTCTGCTGTGTAGCACTAGGGACTTTGTCTAGTCACTTATGATGGATCATGATATTGTGAGAAAATAGAATGTATACATGTATGTATAACTGGGTCACCATGCTGTACAGTAGAGATGAAATTGTATTGGGGAAATAAAAATTGAAATATATATAATAAAATAGACACACTGAGCCCAAAGTTAGCAGAAAGAAGGAAGTAATAATATCAGAGTGGGAATAAAATAGATACAAACCATAAGAAAAATTTTACAAAAAGCGCTGTGTATTTTTCACATGTAGTCAATTTAGTTTCTGGTGTACGGAAAGTGATTTATTTATTTTTTAAGATTGTAGTTCATTATAGTTTATTACAAGATATTGAATATAATTATCTGTTATTCAGTAAAACCTTGTTGCTTTTTATTTCATGTATCGGTTAATCCCATACTCCTAATTTGTCCCTTCAGTCTTCCGTCTCCATTTTCTTAACCATAGGTTTGTTTTTTATGTCTGAGTCTATTTCTCTTTTGTATACCGATTTATTTGTGTTATTTTTAGATTCCACATATAAGTAATATTATGTAATATTCACCTTCCTCTCTCTGATCTATATCACTGAGTATGATATTCTCTAGGTGCATCTGGCTTGTTGCAAATAGCAATATTATTTCATTCATTTTTATGGCTGTTATATCCACTTCTTCACCTCCCATCTGTTGAGGTGTACTGGGTTATTTCCATGACTTGGCTATTGCAAATAGTGCTGCTTTGAACATTGGGGTGCATGTACCATTCATTTCAATTTAAAGTTTTCATTTTTTTCCAGTTATATACCCAGGAATCTGATTACTTAATCACATGGTAGCACTGTTTTTACATTTTTAATGATCCTCCATAATTTTTTCCATAGTGACTGCAATAATTTGCTTTTCTACCAGCAATGTTGGTATGTTTCTTTTTCTACACACCCTCTCTAGCATTTGTATTTATTCTTATATATGTTTGCTATTATATTTATTATATGTAGACTTTTTGACAAGAACCATCCTGACAGATGTGAAATGATACTTTTTTGTGGTTTTGATTTGCATTTATCTAATAACATACAATGTTCAACATCTTTTCATTGCCTGTTGGATGTCTGTATGTCCTCTTTAGAAAAGTATCTGTTTAGGACTTGTACACAGTTTGTGATTGGATTGTTTGGCTTTTAGATATTGAACTGCATTAGCTGTTTGTATTTTTTAGAAATTAGTCCTTTGTCAGTCACATCATTTACAAATATTTTCTCCCATTCTGTAGGTTGTATTTTCATTTTGTTGATGGTTTCCACTGTTGTGCAAAAGCTTTCAACGTTGATTTGGTATCATTTGGTAATTTATCCTTTTATTTTATTTTATTATTTTATTTTATTTTCTCACTGTACAGCAAGGGGATCAAGTTATCCTTACATGTATACATTTTTTCCCCCACACTGTTCTGTTGCAACATGAGTATCTAGACATAGTTCTCAATGCTATTCAGCAGGATCTCCTTGTAAATCTATTCTAAGTTGTGTCTGATAAGCCCAAGCTCCCGATCCCTCCCACTCCCTCCCCCTCCCATCAGGCAGCCACAAGTCTATTTTCCAAGTCCATGATTTTCTTTTCTGAGGAGATGTTCATTTGTGCTGGATACTAGATTCCAGTTATAAGTGATATCATATGGTATTTGTCTTTGTCTTTCTGGCTCATTTCACTCAGGATGAGAGTCTCTAGTTCCATCCATGTTGCTGCAAATGGCATTATGTCATTCTTTTTTATGGCTGAGTAGTATTCCATTGTGTGATACAACATCTTCTGAATCCAATCCTCTGTTGATGGACATTTGGGTGGTTTCCATGTCCTGGCTATTGTGAATAGTGCTGCAATGAACATGCGGGTGCACGTGTCTCTTTTAAGTCGAGTTTTGTCCAGATAGATGCCCAAGAGTGGGATTGCGGGGTCATATGGAAGTTCTATGTATAGATTTCTAAGGTATCTCCAAACTGTTCTCCATAGTGGCTGTACCAGCTGACATTCCCACCAGCAGTGCAGGAGGGTTCCCTTTTCTCCACAGCCCCTCCAGCACTTGTTATTTGTGGATTTATTAATGATGGCCATTCTGACTGGTGTGAGGTGGTATGTCATGGTAGTTTTGATTTGCATTTCTCCTATAATCAGTGTTGTTTTCTGGCCATCTGTATATCTTTGGAGAACAGTCTATTCAGGTCTTTTGCCCATTTTTCCATTGATTGATTGGCTTTTTTGCTGTTGGGTTGTATAAGTTGTTTATATATTCTAGAGATTAAGCCCTTCTCAGTTGCATCATTTGAAACTGTTTTCTCCCATTCTGTAAGTTGTCTTTTTGTTTTCTTTTGGGTTTCCTTGGCTGTGCAAAAGCTTTTCAGTTTGATGAGGTCCCATGGGTTAATTTTTGCTCTATTTTCGATTGCTTTGGGAGACTGAACTGAGAAAATATTCATGATGTTGATGTCTGAGAGTGTTTTGCTTATGTTCTAGCAGTTTGATGGTGTCCTGTCGTATATTTAAGTCTTTCAGCCATTTGGAGTTTCTTTTTGTGCATGGTGTGAGGGTGTGTTCTAGTTTCATTGCTTTGCATGCAGCTGTCCAGGTTCGCCAGCAATGCTTGCTGAATAGACTTTCTTTTTCCCACTTTATATTCTTGCCTCCTTTGTCAAAGATTAATTGACCATAGCTGTCAGGGTTTATTTCCGGGTTCTCTCTTCTGTTCCATTGGTCTGTGGTCTCTCTGTCTGTTTTGATACAAATACCACTCTGTTATGATGAATGTGGCTTTGTAGTATTGCTTGAAGTCTGGGAGAGTGATGCCTCCTGCTTGGTTTTTGTTTCTCAGGATTGCTTTGGTGATTCTGGGTCTTTTGTGGTTCCATATAAATGTTTGGATAGTTTGTTCTAGTTCTGTGAAAAATGTCCTGGGTAATTGGATAGGGATTGCATTGACTCTGTAGATTGCTTTGGGTAGTATGGCCATTTTTACAATATTGATTTTTCCAATCGATGAATATGGAATATCTTTCCATTTCTTTACATCTTCTTTGATTTCTTTGATTGAAGTTTTATAGTTCTCGGCATAGAGGTCCTTTACCTCCTTGGTCAGGTGTATTCCGAGGTATTTGATTTTGTGGGGTGCAATTTTAAAAGGTATTATATTTTTGTATTCCTTTTCTAATATTTCATTGCTGGCATACAGAAATGCAACTGACTTCTGAATGTTCATCTTATATCCTGCTACTTTGCTGAATTTATTAATCAGTTCAAGGAGTTTTGGGGTTGAGTCCTTAGGGTTTTCTATGTATAGTATCATGTCATCTGCATATGGTGACAGTTTTGTCTTTTCTCCTCCTATATGGATGCCTTTTGTTTCTTTCGTTTGCCCAATTGCTGTGGCGAGGACATCCCAAACTATATTGAAGAGCAGTGGTGAGAGTGGGCATCCCTGTCTTGTTCCAGATTTGAGTGAGAAGGCTTTCAGTTTTTCTCCATTGAGTATTATATTTGCTGTGGGTTTATCATAGATGGCTTTGATTATGTTCAGGAATGTTCCCTCTATACCCACTTTGGCGAGGGGCTTGATCATGAATGGATGTTGGACTTTGTCAAATGCTTTTTCTGCATCTATTGAGATGATCATATGATTTTTGACTTTTCTTTAGTTAATGTGGTGTATGATATTGATTAATTTGCATATGTTGAACCATCCTTGTGAACCTGGGATGAACCCCTCCTGGTCATGGTGTCTAATTTTTTTGGTATGTTGTTGGATTCGGTTGGCTAAGATTTTGTTGAGAACTTTTGCATCTATATTCATCCATGATATTGGGCGATAGTTTTCTTTTTTGGTGGTATCTCTGTCTGGTTTTGGAATGAGGGTGATGGTGGCATCATAGAATGCCTTTGGGAGTATTCCGTCTTCTTCAACCTTTTGAAAGAGTTTAAGGAGGATGGGCACCAGTTCCTCTTTATATGTTTGATAGAAATCGCCTGTGATGCCATCTGGTCCCGAACTTTTATTTGTAGGGAGTGTTTTTATGACCTCTTCAATTTCATTTCTAGTGATCGGTCTGTTCAGTTGGTCTGTTTCTTCTTGATTCAGTTTCGGCAGGCTGTAAGATTCTAGAAAAGTGTCCATTTCTTCCAGATTGTCCAACTTGTTGCCATATAGTTGTTCATAGTATTCTCTTATGGTTTTTTGTATTTCTGCTGTATCCGTTGTGATTTCTCCTTTTTCATTTCTAATTTTGGTTATTTGGGTTCTTTCTCTCCTCTTTTTAGTGAGTCTGGCCAGGGGTTTGTCAATTTTGTCCACCTTTTCAAAGAACCAGCTCTTGGTTTTATTAATTTTCTCTATTGTTTTTTGAGTCTCTATTTTATTGATTTCTTCTTTGATCTTTATAATTTCCTTCCTTCTGCTGACTTTAGGCCTTTTTTTGTTCTTCTTTTTCTAATTCATTTAGGTGGAGGGTTAAGTTGTCCATTTGGGATCTTTCTTCTTTTTTGAGAAAGGCCTGTATTGCTATAAATTTCCCTCTGAGCACTGCTTTCGCAGCATCCTGTAGATTTTGAGAGGTTGTGTCTTCATTATCATTTGTATCGAGGTATTTTTTAATTTCCTTCTTGATATCCTCATTGACCCATTGGTTTTTTCGTAGCATGTTGTTTAGTCTCCATGTGGTAGGTTTTTTCTCTTTCATTTTCCCATGGTTGGTTTCTAATTTTATGGCATTGTGGTCAGAGAAGATACTTGAGATAATTTCTATGCTCCTAAATTTATTGAGATTCGCTTTGTGTCCCAATATGTGGTCGATTCTTGAGAATGTTCCATGAGCATTTGAGAAGAATGTGTACTCTGCTTTTTTTGGATGTAGGGTCCTGAAGATATCAATGAAGTCTAACTTTTCTATTGTTTCCTTTAGGATCTCTGTTGCTTTATTGGTTTTCTGTCTAGAGGCTCTGTCCATTGATGTGAGGGGGGTATTAAGGTCTCCTACTATGATTGTATTCTCATCAATATCTCCCTTTATGTCTGTTAATATTTGTTGTATGTATCTGGGTGCTCCTGTATTTGGGGCATATATGTTGACGATAGTAACATCCTCCCCTTGGATGGATCCCTTAATCATTAAGTAGTGTCCTTCTTTGTCTTTCTTTATGTCTTTTGTTTTAAGGTCTATTTTGTCTGATATGAGCGTTGCGACTCCTGCTTTTCTGTCTTGTCTATTGGCGTGAAATATTTTTCCCCACCCTTTCACCTTCAATCGATATGTATCTTTTGTCCTAAGGTGAGTTTCTTGTAGGCAGCATATTGAAGGTTTTTTCCTTTTTATCCACTCAGCCACTCTGTGTGTTTTGATTGGGGCATTCAGTCCATTGACATTTAAGGTGATAATTGATAGATGATTATTTATTGCCATTTGAACCTCGTGTTCCAGTTGATTTTATGGTTCTCCATTCTTCCTTTGTTTTTTTTTTTGGTTGGATGGTCTCCTGTTATTATCTGCTTGAGTGTATTTTTTTTTCATTTTTTGCAAATGCAACATTTGGTTTTGGCTTGTGGTTGCCCTGTTTTTTAAGTATGCTAACCCCTTCCCATAATTGTGTGTTTTAGCCTGATGGTCCTGTAAGTTCAAACCCTTCATTACTATATTAAAATTAAGAACAAAAAACATAAAAACAAACAAACAAAAAGGGTTATTTACTTCCTAACATCCCTTGCCCACATTTTGTGGTTTTGATGACTCTTTTTTTATTTTCTTCTTTTTAATTTTATTTTGTTTGAAGCATGTTCATGATCAAATCTGTATGCTGGCTTATTTGAGTGACTGCTCTCTGATTGCGGTTTCCTCAGTCCTAGTTCTTCCTCTTCTTCTTTTTTTTTTCTTTTCTTTTTTCTTCCCTTTCCTTCCTTTCTTTTTGGTTTAGAGAAGCCCTTTCAATATTTCCTTTAACCTGGGTTTTGTGTTGCTGTATTCTGTAAGTTTTCGTTTGTTGGAAAAAATTTTTATTTCCCCTTCTATTTTAAATGATATTCTTGCTGGATAGAGTATTCTAGGTTGCATATTTTTTCCTTTTAGCACTTTAAATATCTCTTGCCATTCCCTCCTGGCCTGTAGTGTTTCTGTAGAGAAGTCAGCTGATATTCTTATGGGGGTTCCCTTGTAGGTAACATTCTGTTTTTCTCTTGCTGCCTTTAGGATCCTCTCTTTATCACTAACTTTTGCCATTTTTATTATGATGTGTCTTGCTGTGGGTCTGTTTGGGTTCAGTTTGTTTGGGGCCCTCTGTGCATCTTGTATCTTGAACCCAGTATCCTTTAGATTTGGGAAGTTTCCAGCGATAATTTCTTCAAATATATTTTCCATCCCCTTATCTTTTTCTACTCCTTCTGGAATTCCTATTATGCGTAGATTTGCCTGCTTTATATTATCCCATAGGTCTCTTATATGGCTTTTCAGTTTTTGGATTCGGTTTTCTGTCTGTTTACTGGATTGAGTGATTTCCATTATTCTATCTTCCATATCACTGATTCATTCTTCTGCATTATTCATTCTGGTTTTCCTGCCCTTAGTTCAGTTTGCATCTCTGCAAATGAATGTTCTCGTTTTTCTTGGCTCCTCCTTATATTTTCTAGTTCCTTTCTGAGGGTATCTGCATTACTGTTCATATCTTTTCTTAATCCCTTCAGTACTTTCACTATTTCTCTTTTGAACTCCAGGTCTGTCAGACTGCAGAGATCTGTTTCATTGTTGACTGTTTTAGGTGAGTTCTCCTGTTGGTTTGACTGGGGGTGGTTTCTCAGCTTCTTCATCTTGCTTGTTGTTTTCTTTCTCCTGAGGGAGTTGTACTCTCCATGATCGGGCAGTTTTTGCCTTGTCACTGCCGCAGAACATTTCCTAAGGGCTGGCATTGTTGGTCAATCTTTTTTGAGGCAGTGTGGCTTTTCTGGAGTGTTGATGGGGCTAACAGTGTTTCTTTGAAGCAAAGGAGGTCTTCCTGAGGGCAGACAGGACTGGGAGGTCCACACCACGATGGCAGCAGATTTCACTTGGTCCTGCAGAGCTTGCTCTAGTGTTTTTAGGGTGTGGGGTTCTTGCGAGGGGTTGGCGGTGTTGGGCAGCTGTTCCTCAGGAGTGCAGCACCCCCTGGGGGCTGGAGCAGCTATCTGGGTCACTGAGAACCTAAGAGGCTCTTCCCTAGGGCAGCCCAACTCAGAAGGACGGCCTGCGAATGTAGGTGGATCTTTTCAGAGTCTGGCCAAGCTTGTTGCAGCTTTTCTGGGCTGCAGGGGGTCTTCCAGGGGGCTCGTGTTGGTGAGCGGATATTCTGTGGGAGTGGGGCACCCCCTGGGGGCTTAGGCGGGTAGCAGGGCCACTGGATACCCTAGAGGCTCCTCCCCATGGCAGCCTGACTCAGAAAGACCATCTGAGACCTTTTCCCATCTCGGCCAAGCTTGTTGCATCTTTTCTGGGTTGCAGGGGGTCCTGCCTGGAGCTGGCCGTCCTATTCAGCTGATCCACTAGGTCTCGGCACCCCCTGGGGTCTTGGGCGGGTAGAAGGGCCATTGTAAACCGAAGAGGCTCCTCCCTGGGGCAGCCTGACTCAGAAAAACCATCTGAGATCTTTTCCCATCTTGGCCAGGCTTGTTGCAGATTTTCTGGGCTGTAAGTGGTCCTGCCTAGAGCTGGCAGACCTATGCTGCTGATCCTCTAGAGCTTGGCACCCCCCGGGGGCTTGGGCAGGTAGCAGGTCCGCTGGAAATCCAAGAGGCTCCTCCCCGGGTCAGCCTGACTCAGAAAAACCATCCAAAATTTAGGCATATCTATTCACGGCCTGGCTAGGCTTGTTCTAGCTTTTCTGGGCTGCAGGCCATTTCTCGGGGGCTGGTGGTGTTTGGTGCTACTCTGCAGAAGTGTAGCCCCTCCAAAGGGCAAGCAGCCCTGTGCAGGGACAGCCCCTGTGGTGGTAGGCTTCAGGCAATTTTTGAGGCCAGCCCTCCTGGATGGCAGGCAGCCCCAGGTTTGGGAGAGCATAGGGGGTGGTGGGAGGGGATGCACTGGGAAGCACAGCTTTCTGCTAGCTAGCAGGCCTGTAAGCTTGCTGTGGCATGGGGGGTATTCTATGGGGACCCACCCCTTCTTCTCTCCCCTCCCCAGCATGGGCGCAGACCAGGCTCTTCTCCCAGGTTCCCTCTGATGCGGCTTTCCACTTCCCCGCCCCTAGAGTATTGCTCCCTTCCTCTGCAACAGCTTTATTTTCTAGTCTCCCAGGCAATCTCTGCCCCATCAAATGGTTTCTAGACCTCCCAAGCAGTTTCTGCTCTGCCCCGCCCCCCCAGCCTGGGGACTAACCTCTGGAGCTGAGGTCTCGGTGCCCAGCCCCCACCCAGGTGTCCCCAAGCGCTTTCCCAAGGACTAACCTCTGAGGCCGAGGTCTCGGTGCCCAGCCCCCACCCAGGCGTCTCAATTTTTGGTGACTGTGCCCGTAGTTCAGACGGTCTGTTCTGTTCTTGATCGGCTTTTCCATACTCCAACTTACTGCTACACTCTTCTCTGCATCTGGAGATTCCTTCAGTTTGTTTGATCTTTCCCCCGTGTAGGTGACTTTCCAGGGTGCGGGATCCCTTTCTCCTCCTCAGTTCCCTTTCAGGAGCACCCGTCTTGCTCAGATTCACCTTCTCTCACTCTCCTCTTTTCTCCTGTTCTGCCCAGTAATGTCACGAACTTCTTGCCGTTATTGGAGTTTAGGTTCCTCTGCCAGCGATTGGTTGCTGTTCTGTGTGAGTCATTTATTCTGTAGATGTGCTTTTTTTGTTGTGTTTGTGGGAGAGGGCGAGTGTGTCCCCCTACTCCTCCGCCATCTTGTCCTCTAGGCTAAATGTAGTTTTGATGTCTTTTTGCAGGGAGGTGAGCTCCTCCTACTCTGCCATCTTGATATCCTTCCTGTGATTTGGTAAATATTTGGATTCATATTCTTCAATTTGTTCTTTTTATTTTTGTGTATTTTCTGCCTTTTTTCATTTTTTGTTACCCTAAATGTTACATTTATACTGAATAGTAATATGTTCCTAGTTTAATATAACCATTGTCTTACTCTGATCACATACAAAATCTGTGTAATCTTACTTCTTTACTGTTTTATTGATGTTACAATTTATGTCTTTTTAATATTGTGTATTCAATGATAAACTATCATAACTATTAGTTATTTTCAACACATTCTATCTTTTTCCCATTTATACTAAAATTGAAATTGATTTACATGCCATATTGCAATGCTAGAGAATTTATCTTTTATTATATAATTTATTTTACAGCTTATATTTATCCACTCATATATTTTTACATGTTAATTTGTTATCCATCATTTCTGCTTGAATAAATCCACTTCGCATTAACATCTTATATTGAATGTCTAGTGGTGATGAAATCCTTCAGCTTTTGCTTGTTTTGCAGTGACTAAGTTTCCTTCCTTTGTGAAGGACAACATTTCTTGGTATAGTGTTCTTGTTTATTGCTCTTTTCTTTCAATATTTTGAATATATCTTCCCACTCTCTCCAGATTGCAAAGTTTCTGCTGGTAAATCAGCTTATGGTCTTAAGGGGGGGGTCCTTCATATGCCATTATTTGCTTTTGAAGGATTGTTCGTTTGCATTTTTTTTCTTTTTAGGGCTGCAATTGTGTCATATGGAAGTTTCCAGGCTGGTGATCAAATTGGAGCTGCATCTGCCAGCCTGTGTCACAGCCACAACAACTCCAGATCTGAGCCCCATCTGTGACCTATGCCTCAGTTTGTGGCAATGCCAGATCCCACTGAGTGAGGCCAGGGAGCAAACCTGTATCCTTATGGATACTAGTAGAGTTCTTAACCAACTGAGCCAAAAGAGCAAGTCTGCCTTTTGAATTCTTTATTGCTTTTCTTTGTAAAGAAAGACCCTTGCCAGGTAACCCTGCCTGGAGGCTGGATAGGCCACCTGATAACATCCAGAGAGATGCATTTTTAATACAGGTCTCCAGTTGAGTTGGTCCTCTGCCTGTGCTCCTCCCTCTCCACAAGCAGTGTTAGTTCCTCTGCCTCATTGTCAGTCAGGGTCATTACTGGGCTACAAGATTTAATAGGGCTGTGTTCCATGAATGGACAAAGTTGTCTCTTTTTCCCTCCACTCTTTTGAGGTCATAGATCATATTGCTTAATTAGACAGGGCTATAGGCTGGGCTCCAAGCTGAGTGAGATCATAGGGTATGCTCTGCTTCTGGGTGGGGACACTGGCCAGGCAAATTTTGGCATGGTGCCTTACAGTTGGGCATGTCTCTGACTTGGTTCTCTGCCTAGGCTGTGTTGTACGCTGTGTTTTATCAATGGTCAGGACCATACATTCTGCTCCCTGTCCTGCTGGGCTCTGTAGTTGGGTGGGGTTATTGGCTGGCTGGGCTAAATGTTATACTGAACAGGTGGGTGGCATTTCTGACTTGGTTACCTGTATAAAGAGGTCCTTTAGCTCTCCTTCACAGCAGTCCGAGGCCACTTGCTGCATATGCAAACCAGGCAAAGTCCTGACTATGGTCCCTGTCCAGATGGAGGCCACAGCTAGGCCTAAATGTTAGTTGAGCTATTATATAGGCTTTGTGTTATGTTGGTGACACTGGCAGCAAGGCAGTGCCAAAATCAACATATGTGCATTCCTTTGGGTGATTTTTGCCCTTTTTTTCTCTTTTTTTCCTGCTCTATTCCTTTGTTGATTTGATGTTTTTCTGTAGTGATATACTCAGATTCCTTTCTCTTTATCTTTTATGTATCTACTGTATATTTTTCTTTGAGTATAATGATGTTTACATGAAACATTTTATTTATAAGTCTATTTTATTCTGATAACAGCTTAACTTTAATTACATACAAAATCTCTAAGGTGTCATTCTCCTTCAACCATTTTGTTTTAATCTCAAAATTTACATCTTTTAATTTACCCATAAACAAATTATTGTAGTTATTTTAATACTTTTATATTTCTACAATTTTTTTGGTCTTTTTTGTTGTTGTTGTTGTTGCTATTTCTTGGGCTGCTCCCACGGCATATGGAGGTTCCCAGGCTAGGGGCTGAATTGGAGCTGTAGCCACCGGCCTACGCCAGAGCCACAGCAACGTGGGATCCGAGCCGCATCTGCAACCTACACCACAGCTCACGGCAACGCTGGATCGTCAACCCACTGAGCAAGGGCAGGGACCGAACCCGCAACCTCATGGTTCCTAGTCGGATTCGTTAACCACTGCGCCACGACGGGAACTCCTATTTCTACCATTGTTAAATTTATAATTAAATTACCTACCACCATTACAACATTTGTATATTTTGAATTTAACTATATATTTACCAATACCAGTGAATGTTATACTTTCATATATTTTCTGTTATTAATTTTCATCATTTTCTTAGAGCATGAAGAACTCTATAACATGTCTTGTAAGGGTCATCTAGTACTGATGAATTCTTTCATATTTTAGTTATCAGAAATACTCTCTCTTTCTATCCTGAAGGATAACTTTCTAAGGTACTGTATTCTTGGTTTTCTTTCTTTTTCAGTACTTTGAATATATCTTCCCACTTTTAAATAGCCTGTAAATTTTCTGCTGAAAAGTCAACTGGAAGTTTATGGGGATTCCAATACATGTTTCAAATTGTTTTACTTTGTTTTTTGTTAAAGTATAACCGATTAACATTGTTGTCACTATTTCTGCCATATAGCAAAAGGACCCAGTTATACATATACATACATTACCTTTCTTATATTATCTAACATTCATGGTCTATCTCAAGAGACTGGATTTCTTGTGATATACAGTAGGACCTCTTTGCTTATCCCTTCTAAATGTAATACTTTGCAACTACTAAACCCACACTCCAAGTCCCTAACACTCCCTTCCCCCTCCCCCTTGACAACCACAGTTCCAAATCTGTGAGTCTGTTTCTGTTCTATAGGTAGGTTCATTTGTGCCATATTTAAAATTATTTTTATTTTTTCATTAGAGATGCTTTACAATGTTATGTCAATTTTTTACTACACAGCAAGGTGATCCAGTCACAAACACATATATACACTCTTTTTCTCACATTATCATGCTCCATCATAAGTGACCAGATATAGTTCTCAGTGCTATACAGCAGAATCTCATTGCTTATACATTACAAAGACAATACTTTGCATCTATTAACCCCAAATTCCCAGTCCATCCCACTCACTCCCCCTCCTCCTTGGCAGCCACAAGTCTGTTCTCCAAGTCCATGAGCTTCTTTTCTGTGGAAAGTTTCATTGGTGTCATATATTAGATTCCAGATGTAAATGACATCATGTGGTATTTGTCTTTATCTTTCTGACTTACTTCACCCAATATGAGAATATCTAGCTGTTGTAGCAAGTGGCATTATTTTGTTCTTTCTAGGGCTGTGTAGTATTCCATTGTATATATGTATGAATTTCTGAATCCATTCATTTGTTGATGGAGGTTTAAATTGTTTTCCATGTTTCAGCTATTGTGAAGAGTGCTGCTATGAACATTCAGGTGCATGTATCTTTTTGAATTGTAGTTTTATCTGGATATATAACTAGGAGTGTGACTGCTGGGCCATACAGTAGTTCTATATTTAGTTTTCTAAAGAACTTCCTAACAGTGATTTACAGTGATTGTGCCATCTTACATTCCCAGCAATAGTGTATGAGGTTACCCTTTATCCCACAACCTCTCCAGCATTTGTTATAAGTAGACTTATTAATGATGGTTATTATGACTGATGTGAGGTGATACCACATTTTAGTTTTGATTTGTGATGATTAGTTGTGATTTCTAATAATTAGTGATATTGAAACTTCTCTTTAAATTTCCCCAATACATCATTATTTTCTACTGTACAGCATAGTGACCCACTTACACATACATGTATACATACTTTTTCTCACATTACCATGCTCCATCATAAGTGACTAGACATAGTTCCCAGTACTACACAGCAGGATATCATTGCTTATCCATTCCAAAGGCAATAGTCTGCATCTATTAACACCAAGCACCCAGTCCATCCCAATCCCGCCCCCTCCCCCTTGGCAACCAGAAGTCTGTTCTCCAAGTCCATGATATTCTTTTCTGTGGAAAAGCTCATTTGTGCTCTATATTAGATTCCAGATATAAGTGCTATCATATGGTATTTGTCTTTCTCGTTCTGACTTACTTCACTTAGGATGAGAGTCTCTAGTTCCATCCATGTTGCTGCAAGTGGCATTATTTCATTCTTTTTTATGGCTGAGTAGTATTCCATTGTGTATATATACCACTTCTCCCTAATCCAATCATCTGTCAATGGGACATTTGGGTTGTTTCCATGTCTTGGCTATTGTGAATAGTGCTGCAATGAACATGCAGGTGCATGTGTCTTTTTCAAGGAAAGTTTTGTCTGGATATATGCCAAAGAGTGGGATTGCTTGGTGATATGGTAGTTCTATGTATAGTTTTCTAAGGTACTTCCATACTGTTCTCCATAGTGGTTGTATCATCTTACATTCCCACCAACAAGGCAGGAGGGTTCCCTTTTTTCCACATCATCTCCAGCACTTGTTATTTGTGGATTTATTAATGATGGCCATTCTGACTGGTGTGAGGTGGTATCTCATGGTAGTTTTGATTTGCATTTCTCTAATAATAAGGGATGTTGAGCATTTTTTATGGGTTATTGAGCATCTGTGTGTCTTCTGTGGAGAATGGTCTATTCAGGTCTTTTGCCCATTTTTCTATTGGGTCGTTGGCTTTTTTCCATTGAGTTGTATAAGTTCCTTCTATATTTTAGAGATTAAGCCCTTGTCCATTGCATTGTTTGAAATGATTTTCTCCCATTGTGTGAGTTGTCTTTTTGTTTTCTTGTTGGTTTCCTTTGCTCTGAAAAATCTTGGCATTTTGATTAGATCCCATTGTTTTGTTTGGTATAAAAGGTAAATAAATAAATTATGTTGCGTTGGGAGACTGACATGAGAAAATATTCATAAGGTTGATGTCAGAGAATGTTTTGCCTATGTTCTCTTCTGGGAGTTTGATGGTGTCTTGTCTTATATTTAAGTCTTTAAGCCATGTCGAGTTTATTTTTGTGCATGGTGTGAGGGTGTGTTCTAGTTTCATTGATTTGTATGCAGCTGTCCAGGTTTCCCAGCAACGCTTGCTGAAAAGACTGTCTTTTTCCTGTTTTATGCTCTTGCCTCTTTTGTCAAAAATTAATTGACCATAGGTGTCAGGGTTTATTTCCGGGTTCTCTCTTCTGTTCCATTGGTCTGTCTGTCTGTTTTGGTAGCAGTACCACACTGTCCTGATGACTGTGGCTTTGTAATATTGCCTGAAGTCTGGGAGAGTGATACCTCCTGCTTGGTTTTTGTTCCTCAGAATTACTTTGGCCATTCTGGGTCTTTTGTGGTTCCATATACATGTTTGGATAGTTTGTTCTAGTTCTGTGAAAAATGTCATGGGTAATTGGATAGGGATTGCACTGAATCTGTAGATTGCTTTGGGTAGTATGGCTATTTTTACAGTATTATTTTTTTCCAACTCAGGAGCATAGGATATCTTTCCATTTCTTTCCATCTTCTTTCATTTCCTTGATTAATGTTTTGTAGTTCTCAGCATATAATTTTTTAAATTCCTTGTTCTGGTGTATTCCCAGGTATTTGATTTTTGTGGTGCAATTTTAAAAGGTATTGTATTTTTGGATTACTTTTCCAATAAATCATTGTTCCAATAAATCATGCAACTGATTTCTGAATGTTAATCTTTTATCCTGCTACTTTGCTGAATTTGTTGATCAGTTCAGGAAAGTTTTGGATTGAGTTCTTAAGGTTTTCTATATATAGTATCATGTCCTCTGCACACAGTGATAATTTTACCTCTTCTCTTCCTATTCAGATACATTTTATTCCTTTTTTTTGGTCTGATTGCTGTGGCTTGGACTTCCAATATTTTGTTTAATAAAAGTAGTGAAATTGGGCATCCTTGACTTGTTCCAAGTATTAGTGGGAAAGCTTTCAGCTTTTCTCCATTGATTATTATATTTGCAGTGGGATTGTCATAAATGGCTTTTATTATGTTATGTTCACTCTATACCCAGTGTGGTAAGTTTTTTTTGTCATGAATAGATGTTGGTTTTTGTCATCTTTTTTCTTTATCTATTGATATTATCATATGTTTTTTGACATTTATTTTGTTAATGTGGTATATAATATTGATTTGCATATGTTGAACCATCCTTGTGAAGTTCAGATGAATCCCTCTTGGTCGTGGTGTATGATTTTTTATTTGTTCATGGTTTTTTGTATTTCTGGAATGTTTCACCTTCTTAATTAAAATTATTCTTAAGTAATTTATTTTTTATTCAAATTAAAATGGGATTACTTTCTTAATTTCTATTTCTTATATTTTCATACATTTAAAAAATATTTCTTCCCATCATGGTCTATCCAAAGATATTGGATATGGTTCCCTGAGTTATACAATACAACCTCATTGCTTATTCATTCTAAATTTATAGTTTGCATTTCCCAACTCCAGACCCCTAGTCCATCTCTTCCCGCCCCCTAGCAACCACAAGTCTGTTCTCTATGTCTTTGAGTATACAAAAGAGATTTTTATATGTTCATATTGTATTCTGAACCTTTACTGAATTCGTTTATTCTAAAAGTGTAGTCTGTAGGATTTTCTATATATACTTTCACATTATCTGCAAATTCTGAGGGTTCTAATTCTTCCTTTCCAATTTCAATGATTTTCTTTTTCACATAATTACTCTGTGTAGAACTTCCAATAGTATGTTGAATACAAGTGGCGGGAGTGGGCATCTTTTTTTTTTTTCTGAGCATAGGGGAATAGTATTCAGTTTTTCACCTTTGAGTATGATGTGCTCTGGACTTGTTCTATATGGCCTTTATTATGTTGAGTAGTTTCTTCTATCCCAATTTTTGATAGTTTTTTAAAATCACAAATGAAGTTTGAGTTTTGACAAATACTTTTTCTGAATCTCTTGAGATAATAATATACCGTTCATCTTTTAATTTGTTACTATATTATATCACTTTGATTTTTTTGTGCATGTTAAATCATCTTTGTACTCCTGGATTAAATGCCACTTGATAATGTTAAGTCTTTTAATGTGTTGTTGATTTTGGTTCCTTACTTTTTTTTTTTTTTTGGTCTTTTTGTTGTTGTTGTTGTTGCTATTTCTTGGGCTGCTCCCACGGCATATGGAGGTTCCCAGGCTAGGGGCTGAATCGGAGCTGTAGCCACCGGCCTACGCCAGAGCCACAGCAACGTGGGATCCGAGCCGCATCTGCGACCTACACCACAGCTCACGGCAACGCCGGATTGTCAACCCACTGAGCAAGGGCAGGGACCGAACCCGCAACCTCATGGTTCCTAGTCGGATTCGTTAACCACTGCGCCACGACGGGAACTCCGGTTCCTTGCGTTTTGAGGATGTTTGCATCTATGTTTGTTGTTGAGGGATAATGGTTCATAATTTTTTTTGGTAGCAGAGTCAATGGTGGTCTTTTAAAATACATTTGAAAGTGTTTATTCCTCTTATATTTTTGAAGACTTTGAGAAAAATTAGTCTTAATTATTTAAATATTTGATATAATTGAACAATGAAAATTTATGGTCCTGGTATTTTGTGTTGGGAATTTTTTTTTCTCTTCTGATTTAATCTAATTACTAATAACTGGAAAATAATTATAGGTGGCAATAGGCGTATAAAAATATGTGCAACATTATTAATAATTATGGAATTTCCAATCAAATCCTCATGAAATACCACCTCATATATGTTAGTATGGGTATTATAAAAACATGAAATAACATATTGGAAGAAATGTAGAGGAAAGGGAACATTTGTACACTGTTGACTCTAAATTGGTTTTGTCACTATTAAAAACTTATTTAGATTCTTAATAAATTAAGAATATAACTACTACATGACCCAACTGCTTCACTTCTGGGTATTTATCCAAGGAAAACAAAGGCACTAATTCAAAAATATATGTAGACCTTTTCATTTATTGTGGAATTATTTACAATAGCCATGTTATGGAAATAGCCTAAGTATCTGTTGATGGATGAACAAGGAAAATGTAGTATTAATACAAAATGTAATGCTACACAGCCATAAAAAATACAATCCTGTCATTTGCTGCAATGTGGTTTGACCTTAAAGGTGATAATAAAAAAATGATAAATAGCTACTGTTGTGGAGGATATGGGGAATTTTTAAGCTTAATACATTTTAGGTTGGAATTTTAAAAATGTATATTGGTATGGAAAATAGTTAAGATATCCTGAGAAAGTTAAACTTAGTATTACTCTATGATCCAGCAATTCCACTTCTAGTTATGTAACAAAGATAAGGGAAAGGTGTTTATATAAGTACTTGCAAATAAATATGAATTGTTGCATTATTTGGAATGGCCAAGATGTGGAAAAAAACCAAGCATCCATGAATAAATGAATAGATAGTGAGTAATGTCATTATGGTGGAGGAATAGGGAGAAATTTTTTACAGTGTTAATAATAAAATTATTATTATTGTTAATATCAACACTAAGAAAAAACTCAAATAAATAACCTAAATTTACAACCTAAGGAACTAGAAAAAAGGAACAAACTAAGCCCAAATTTAGTAAAAGGTAAAAAATAACAAAGGTAAAAGAAGAAATAAATTAAATAGAGAGTAGAAGAACAGTTAAAGATTAATGAATGTAAGGTCTGATTTTATAAAAAGATAAAGTTGATAAACTTTTAGATAATCTAATTGAGAAAAATATTTAAATTCAAAATATATAAAATCAAAAGTGAAGAAGATACCACAGAAATACTAAGGATCATGAGAAACCAGTATAGAAAAATTATACACCAACAAAATGGATAACCTACAATAAATAGATGAATTTCTAGAAACTTACAACCTACAAAGACTGAATCATAAAAAATAGAAAATCTTCACAAGTTTCACCCAAAGCAGGAAAAAATAAACAACTTCCTTTCCTATGGCTTTAGACAAATTTTTTTGATTGATATAGAGTTCTTAACCATATCAAGAAAGGAGAGCAGGAACGGGTATTGTCTTAGCTTACTGGGTCCATCCCAATGGCTCACAAATATAACTTCTATTGGCTTTCCAGCCAAGAGAGACTGAAAATGTGACAATGATCATAAAAAGGAAGGAAATATCAATCCTGTGTTTTCATAAACATAGTTCCTCTCTTCTTACTGTCATTCTTCTAAGCCTGCAACTGAAGTTTTCCCACAGTTTCTATTTTTACAGAAGTGAATTTAACTCATGGAATGAAATAAACTACAACTTTCAAAAAAAAAAAGAGAGAAATAGAAAATCTAAATGTACCAATGAGTATGGAGATCGAATCACTAAATCATGAAGCTTTCAACAATGAAGTCCAATACCAGATGGTTTCACTGGTAAATTCTACCAAAACTCTTCCAAAAAAAATCTAAGAGGAAAGAACACTTCCAAACTCTTCTTCTAGGGCCAGAAATAACTTATACAAAAGCCAGATGAGAACAATACAAGAAAAGAAAATTACAGACAGTGCCTCTGATGAAGATAGATACAAAAATTATGAGAAAAATACAAGCAAACTGAATTCAATGGTACACTAGTGTACACATATTATATACTATGATCAAGGGTGACTTATCCTGAGATGCAAAGATGGTTTAACATACACACATCAATCAATGTGATATACTGTATTAATAGGACAAAGACCAAAACCATATGATCATCTCAATAGATAAAGAAAAAATATGAGAAAATTCAACACACATTCATGATAAAAAATATTAAATTTCAACAAATTAGGTTTAGAAGACAATGGCATAGTCTTATCTCTCAAGTAACTGTCTACATTGATGGAGTATGGCCACCGATATTTTGGAGAATACTGAGGAGTTAGTCAGTCTTGGAGTATCAGGAAGGCTTTTGTGAAGGTGCAATATGAACTAACTTCTACAGAATATGTAGGGTACCTTTACTGAACCTATCACTAACTGGGCAGCACAGTAAAAGTTACAGGCCTTGAGAAACTTTGATATTGTTTTGAATGGTAAAGTTCAGTATTTATGGGAATAAGATGATGCTCTGAGATGCATGGAGGGAAAAGAACAACACAGTAGGAAAGTATTATTCTTTTTCCTTTATTGAGAGTTTGAAAGTCAATTTCAGGTAAGTATAATAAATACTAAACAATGTTTAGCATTTGTCCTTTCCTCCCATATATCAGGGGAGGATAAAATTTTGTTTTCTGTATGCATCCAACTTTCAAAAAACTAAAGGAAAATAAATCTGTTCCACAGAATGAGAATCTATATATAATGAGATTCTTGCTGTTTTATTCCAAATTATAACTTCTATACTTTATTTATTTATGGCATATGGAAGTTCCCAGGTTAGGGGTCAAATTGGAGCTGTACCTGCTGGCCTACACCACCTCCATAGCAACACAGGATCCAAGCCACATCTGCAACCTATACCACAGCTCACTGCAATGCTGGATCTTTAACCCACTGAGCAAGGCCAGGGATAGAATTTGTGTCCTCATGGATACTAGTTGGGTATACTAGTATCCAAGAGACATGACAGGATACTGAGACATGATAGGAACCTCCTATACATCTTATATTTAAAGCCTATTGGAAAAATAAGGTTTTTTTTCATGTTTTACTAATCAAGAAATCTGGGCAAATGTAAGGCTTTTCCTGCATTCCTGGGTATTCTGAAAAGAACAGCAATTTTCATTCTATATTTAGCTTTGAAAACATATTGACAGCAAAAGAACTTACTTTTCTGCATAGAAACCTTTATTCAAACAAAATTTGTCCCTGATTCATCTGCTCATCCACTATCTCTGTAATTCCACTCCTATACCTCATGTATTGTCTCATTTGTACATTTTAGAAAATATTATTTGAAACAGAACAAAAAAATTCAGTGTACCATTGAAAAGAGTCACTAAAATAAACCCCCTGATTTTAACAAGCAGTATGCTGTTACTATCAGTACATTTTTATTCACTGAATACTTAAATTTAAAGAAGATGAAATTCCAAAGGCATATATGTAGGATGGACCGTACTTAGTTTTTCCACAAAATGCTACAATGGTGTGGAATATACTTTAAAAATCTATATCCTTCATTAATTATTTTCCCTTTGGGCTCAAGTTGCTTGGGAGGTACCAGTTCTAGGCACTCTAAAATAGTGTCCTCAGGCCCTGAAGATCCCACTGTTTAACTTAACAGTATTTATTAGTGAGTATCAGAAACCATTTGAAGTTAATGTATCCAATAAGAGGGAATTGCATACCAATATTCAGGAGAATGTTAGGAAATTCTGGGGTGGGGTTCAGCTGGGTCTCAAATTTGGGTAAGATCCAAAAACTGAGACACCATTATGAATAGCTCTCAATTGTTTTGACCAGTTTTTCTCTGTGTTTATTTTTTATCACACCTTATACAGGACTACATTTTTTTTTGCTTCTCTATGCTTTTGTCCTTAATTCCAGTCATCCAATGTTCATATGCAAATAACCTCAAAACACATGATCTCTAGTCACTGTGACATGTTATCTTTCTGTGTTGGTAATTTCTACTCTGTTGACCATACAGACTTTAGACTATAGAATCAAATGGCCATATTATAGGAAAGAATTTTTCCATAAAAGTGTTTCCTTAATTGTGAATGCATAATTTAATTACCAGGAGAATTTTTCAAATTGTGCATCCTGGCTCAGTTCTATAACTGTTCAATGTAGATCTTTCTTTTTTTGGCCATGCCTGTGGCACGTAGAAGTTCTCAGGCCAGGGATCTAACCCAAGCCCTAGCAGTTACCATGCCAGATTACTGACTACTAGGCGACCAAGGAACTCCAAATATGGACTTCTTGAAGGGATAGCTCAGGTTTGTATACTTTCAAAATCTCTACATGTAATTCAAATCCAATTTATGGTTGAGAACATTTGCTCTACTTGAACTGTGTACAACTCTGAGCACATTTTTATGCAAAGTAAATGATTACCTTGTGTTTGCCCATATGAGGTGATAAGGATAATAAAAGAAAAATGTATATGAAGTACAGACAAAAGGATGGTAACATTCTTAGCCTGCAGTAAGTAAGAACCCTATCAAAGTTTTGGAAGGCTGGTTTTTATAAATATCATTAGACTTGTTTTATAAAGTTTCAAATGGTGGGTCTAGGAATAAAAGGTGGAAGTAATCAGGCAGAGGATGACTGATCAACTGCCAGGAAATTGTGCATTGGAAAAGAAGTTGGACTAAATTAACTATGGCTTCATATTTTTCTCTAATACTCTAATAATGGATATGAATGGGCTTTGTAAATGGAAAACTGTTCCAGTGCAGTGATTTTTATTACTTGAATGAGTAACACAGAGACCAACCTGGGAGAAATCAGTGTTTTTAATGAGCTTGTTAATGGTTTTGGACACTTTGCACTACCAATTGTCTTTTTAGTAATTATAACTACCGTAAAACTCTCAGATAAGGCCATCTATTCCATTTTCCTTGCCGTAACAATATCAGTTGTAGTTACCATTTATTGAGCATCTCCCACACTATCCAGTTTTATATTATCCAATTTAGTCTCAATGAATCTGCAATGTTGATGTTTTATTTAGATTTTATATATGAAGAAATTGAGGGTTAGACACATTATGTAGCTTGTCTAGAATCATATTGTTAGTGTGATATAAAGTAATTAAACCAATAGGTATAAAAGCTGAGTTCAAATCCAGCTATCCAAGCTCATAAAACCAATTATATTGCCCATTTACTTCCACTGAGTATAACAATACTAAATCTTGTGGTAGCCATATGGTTTATAGAGTTATAGAGGAGATTAAATGAGATAATATACAATTTACCATGGTGTGGTAGATATTGAATAGATGGTGACTAAATCTGTCATTATTTTTATAATATGAAAAATGGAACAATTGGCTTTACTTGCTAGATTTGTAATGGGTATAATAACTAAATTTTTATCCATACGTTAGAATATCCAAATTGAATGATAAAATCACGAAGAACACTTATAAACAGATAAGAAAAAGATGAATAATCAGGAGAAAATAAGTAAGCAAAATACATAAAGAGGCAATTCACAGAATAAGAAATTAATTAGCCAATAGGCATATAAAAGTACATTAAAGTCAAATATAGGAGTTCTCATCATGGCTCAGTGGTAACGAACCCAACTAATATCCATGAGGATGCAAGTTCAATATCTGGCCCTGCTTAGTAGGTTAAGGATCTGGCATTGCTGTGGCTGTGGTGTAGGTCAGCAGCTACAGCTCTGATGTGACCCCTAGCCTGGGAACTTCCATATGCTGTGGGGGCAGCCCTAAGAAGACTAAATAAATAAATAAACCAATGGAACCTAATTAAACTTAAGTTTTGTATAGCAACGAAAGTCATACAAAAAGAAAAGACAACACACAGAATGGGAGAAAATCTTTGCAAACAAGGCAACCAAGAAGGGACTAATCTCCAAGTTATACAAACATCTCATGGAGCTTTATATCCTATGGTAGTTGTCCTTCTCTTTCTGACTTACTTCACTTACTATGGTAATCTAGTCCATGTTTCTGCAGACGACATTATTTCATTCTTTTTAATGACTGAATAATATTCCATTGTACATATGTACCACATCTTCTTTATCCATTACTCTGTTGATGAATATTTAGGTTGCTTCCATGGCTTGGCTATTGTAAATAGTGCTGCAGTGAATATTGGGGAACACGTATTTTTTGAATTAGGGATTTCCATGGATAGATGCCCAGGAATGGAATTGCTGGACCATATGGTAGTTCTATTATTAATTTTTTATAGAACTTCCATGCTGTTTTCCATAGTGGTTGTACCAATTTACATTCCCACCAAGTGTAAGAGGGTTCCATTTTCTTCACACCCTCTCTAGTGACTATTGTTTGTAGACTTTTGATGATGGCCTTTCTGGCTGGTGTAAAGTGATACCTTATATTATTTTTGATTTTCATGTCTCTAATAATTAGTGATGTTGAGCATCTTTTCATGTGTTTTTTGGCCATCTGTATGTCTTCTTTTGAGATATGTCTATCTAGAATTTCTGCCCATTTTTGTTTTGATTGGATTGTGTTGTTTTTGATATTGAGTTATATTACCGTTTATATATTTTGGAAATTGCCCCCTTGTTCATCGTTTCATTTGCACATATTTTCTCCTTCTATGTAAGTTGTGTTTTTGTCTTTTCAATGGTTTCCTTTGATGTTCCAAAATTTTATGTGAATTCCCATAAGGCTATCAGCTCATTTTTCTCCAGAATCTTTGCAGGCCAGAAGGGAGTGGAATGATCTATTCAAAGTGCTGAAAGAGAAAAATCTGCAACACAGGATACTCTACCCAGCAAGATTATCACTCAGAACAAAAGGAGGTGTAAAGGATTCTCAAACAAGCAAAAACGACCACTATAGTTTCCTTGAAGAAGAATACTTTTTGAGTCTCTAGTACTATTTGTATATTTGTTACCTTGTCATCATTTCAGTTTATTGTGATATTACCAACCCACCTGGCCACTTTATTGTGTAATCAGGGGCTGTCTGGGCAAGGAAGATTTAACTGCTGAAGGCAGAGAAAGAAAACCGTGGTTCAGAAATAACTTGGAAATGTGCCAAAGATTGATAGCTAGAAGTCAGGTAGTTCCTTGACTGTTTCAAGTTAACACCAGAAGTAGATTCCATTTACTCCTTGCTGTAGGGCATTCTTTGTGTGCAAAATGATTTTCCCTGACACTTCCTCTCAGATTTCATTCTTGATCTTTAATTTATATTTTCACTTGTTCTTAGTCAGCTCCATACTGCAATTGTTCTTACTAAACCCTTACCCCGATCTAGTTTCCTCACTCTCACTAGACCACTTGGAGAGGAAATGTTGCTCACTAGAAATGGAACCTCAATGCCCCCCCCCCAAAAAATTTACCTATGTGGGAGATACAACATGTATATTGGAAATGCCACGGATTTTAGAGTCAGACATACTTGGATTTTAGCCCTATTTTTACCATTTTCTACTTGTATCATTCCTGAAAAGATATTTAAACTTTATGAACTTATCATTATTTAAAAATAATGGACCTAGTAATATGTGCCACACACATTTTTTTTTTTGGTGAGGGTTAAATTGTAAACTTTGTGTAGGAAAATGAAATCTTTTTTCTTGTCAATTTAAGCAAAGCTACATTGTAACTAAATTTTAAATCAGTTGCCCTCATGCTCTACTCATCTCCTGCCCAGCACAACTTTCAGATCTTTTGATTACAAAGTAACTTGCCTAACCTGTTGATTATTTCTATAGATCTGAGAAGTAGAAATGACAAATAAGTAATTAACAGGTGACCAGATCCTTCCCTAGCTTCCCCTTCAGTAATCTCATGACCAAAATGTGTGAACAAGATAGCAGCTAAAGAAAGATCACAAGAAATTGACATGCCCACACACAGTGGAGGATGACAGTAACTCTGAACCTCCATCTCCATGATTAAGATTAATTTTCTTTTTTCCTTTAAAAACTTTCATAGCTGAGCAGAATTTTAGGAGTTTCTTGTTAGGGAACACTGAGTCCACCATCTCCTTGGACTGCCTGGATTCTGATTAAAAGTAATTTTCCTTTCTACTAACAATTTCCTCTCAGGTATCTATTTTCAGGTGGCAAATAACTGGACTCGAATTTGATAACAAATAATGATGATGTTAAGTAACAATATCTAGGATAGGGTCTAATGCAAGCATGCATTCATAAATGCTACTTTCCTCAAATTGGGTCTATTGAATAGATACTTTAAATATGTTGACTTATTTATATTTTGAAATAGATCTATGAGGTAAGAATCACAGAGGAGGAGTTCCCGTTGTGGCGCAGTGGTTAACGAATCCGACTAGGAACCATGAGGTTGTGGGTTCGGTCCCTGCCCTTGCTCAGTGGGTTAACGATCCGGCGTTGCTGTGAGCTGTGGTGTAGGTTGCAGACGCGGCTCGGATCCCTCGTTGCTGTGGCTCTGGCGTAGGCTGGTGGCTACAGCTCCGATTCAACCCCTAACCTGGGAACCTCCATATGCCGCAGGAGCGGCCCAAGAAATAGCAACAACAACAACAACAAAAAGACAAAAAAAAAAAAAAAGAATCACAGAGGAGATGAGACAGTGCTTAATCCTAACAGTAAACTTCTTAGTTAAGGACAACTTTGAGGCAGGCATGAGATAGTGTGTGGAAATTCCTGAGCCTAGTGGTTGCATGAGCCTAGACCAAATCTATTTACATCAAAAATACAGTGAGACAGGTTTATATGGTAGACTAGTTATCAAAATTGAGCATGCATCAGAATCACTTGGAGGTTTTTAATGTTACAAATTTCCGTATCACACCTCCAGAATTTTTAAGTATATCTAGAATGGGATCTGAAAATTTGCATTTCTAACAATCTTTTAAGTAATACTGATGCTGCTGGTCCAGGACGGACCCTGGACACCATTGAATTAGAGCCATATAACTTAGTGTTGTTTTTGTCCATGCTTCTTAGTGGTATATAGATCTGATGTGAATGTAGTGATCACTTTGTTTACTCAAGTAAGTCAGAGTTTCTGCTGTGACACATTGGTTTAAGGATCTGTCTTTGCCACAGCTCTGGCATAGGTTGCAGCTGGAGTTCGGATTCAACCCTGAGCCAAGGGACTTACATATGCTGCAGGGGCAGCCAAAAAATAGCTAGTTAACTAAATAAAGTCAGTAATTCAATTTGTCAAAAATTAAGGTGGCAGAACTGTAAAGAGACTTTTTAAAAAAATTTAAGGTGATATACCAAAATAAGGTATATCTCTGAACCCTTCAAAATCTTGGAGCAAACTGAAAAAATTGAGAGGAGAAATAGCAATATAATTATATTAGGGGATTTATTTTAGAAGTTATTTTATTTTTTAAATTGAAGTATAGTTCATTTACAAAGTTTTGTCAGTTTCAAGTGATTCAGTAATACATATATTTTTTTTCAGATTCTTTTCCCTTATAGGTTGTTATAAACATTGAGTATTGTTGCCTGTGTTTTGAAGTAGGTTCTTGTTGGATATCTATTTAAAATATAGTAGAGTGTGTATGTTAATCCCAAACACCTACTTTATCCCTCCCAAACTCTCTGTCCCCTTTGGTAACCATAAGGTTTTTTTCCTATGTCTATGGGTCTATTTTCCATATACATTTATTTGTATCATTATTTTAGAATTCACATATAAGTGATGTCATATGACATTTTTATTTCTTGGTCAGGCTTACTTCACTTACTGTGGTAACCTCTAAGTCCAGCCATATTGCTGCAAATTGTATTAGGTCATTTTTTTAAATTGATGAGTAATATTCCATTGTATGTGTGCACCACATATTCTTTATCCATTCCTCTGTTGATGAACATTCAGGTTGCTTAAATAACTTAGCTGTTGTAAAATGTACTTCAATGAATATTGGCATGCATATATAGTTTCGAACTGTGCTTATCTATGTATAGATGTTCAGGAATGGGAACTCTGGATCATATTGTAGTTCTATATCTTTAATTTAAAGAACCTTCATACTGTCCTAAATAGTGGTTACACCAATTTACATTCCCACCAACAGTGTACAAGGGTCTCCTTTTCTCCACACCCATTCCAGCATTTGTTATTTGTTGACTTGTTAATGGTGCCCATTCTGACTGGTGTGAGGTGACACCTCATTGTAGTTTTTATTAGAATTTCTCTAATAATTAGAGATGTTGAGCATCTTTTCATGTGCTTTTTGGCCATTTGTCTGTCTTTGGAAAAATGTATATTTAGATCTTCTGCCCATTTTTTGATTGGATTGTTTATTTGCTATTAAGTTGTATGAGTTTTTTGTATATTTGTATATTAATCCCTTCTCAGTTGCTTCATTTGCAAAGGTTTTCTCCCACTCTATAGGTTGTCCTTTTGTTTTGTTGATGGTTTCCTTTGCTGTGCAAAATATTTTGTTTAATTACATCCCATTTGTTAATTTATTTTTCTGTTACTCAAGGGGACTAATTCAAAAAATATCATTGTGGTGCCTGTCAAAAACTGTTCTGCCTATGTTTTCATCTAGGAATAGTATAGTATTTGGCCTTACATTTTGGGGTCTTTAATCTATGTTGAGGATGTTTTTATGTGCTAGAAAAGAATGTTCTAATTTAATTCTTACTTGTAGCTGTTCTGCTTTCCCAGGATATTTTATTCAAAAGACCTTTCTTCCATTGTATATTCTTGACTACTTTGTGGTAGATTAATTGATCATAGTTGCATTGGTTTATTCCTGGGCTCTCATTTTTGGTATTTTTTAATTTTTATTTTACTTTATTTTATTTTGGTCTTTTTTTGCCATTGCTTGGGCCACTCCCACGGTATATGGAGGTTCCCAGGCTAGGGGTCCAGTCGGAGCTGTAGCTGCCAGCCTACACCATAGCCACAGCAACACGGAATCCGAGCCACGTCCGCGACCTACGCCACAGCTCACAGCAATGCCAGATCGTTAACCCACTGAGCAAGGGCAGGGATCGAACCTGCAACTCATGGTTCCTAGTCAGATTTGTTAACCACTGTGCCATGACGGGAACTCCCTATTTTTTTTATTTTTAAATGATTTTTATTTTTCCATTATAGTTGGTATATAGTGTTCTGTCAATTTCTACTGCAAACTTACCCAATCATACATACATGTACAGTATTTTTCTCATATTATCCTCCATCTTCCATCACAAGTGACTAGATATAGTTCTCTATTCTATACAGCAGGATCTAATTGCTTATCCATTCCACATGCAACATTTTGCATCTATTAACCCCAAACTCTCAGTCCATCCCGCTCAAACTCCCTCCCCCTAGGATCCACAAGCCTGTTCTCCAAGTCCATGAGTTTCTTTTCTGTGTAAAGGTTCATTTGTGCTGTATATTAGATTCCAGATATAGATGATATCATATGGTATATGTCTTTCTCTTTCTGACTTGCTTTACTTAGTATGAGTGTCTCTAGTTCCATCCATGTCACTGCAAATGGCATTATTTTGTTCATTCTTATGGCTAAGTAGTATTCCATCATGTATATATACCTCTTCTTCTTAATCTATTCATCTGCCTATAGACATTTACATTGTTTCCATGTCTTGACTATTGTGAATAGTGCTGCAATGATCATAGGTGCATGTATATTTTTCAATGAAAGTTTTGTCCAGATATATACCCAAGAGTGGGATTAATGGATCATATGGTAATTCTATATTTAGATTTCTGAGGTACCTCCTTACACTTTGCCATAGTGGTTGTACCAGTTTACATTCCCACCAAGAGTGTAGGATACCAATTTCTCCACAGCATTTCCAGTGTTTGTTATTTGTTCTTTGTTAATTATGGCCATTCTGACAGGTGTGAGGTGGTACCTAATAGTAGTTGTGGTTTTCATTTCTCTAATAATTAGAGATGTCGTGCATTTCTTCATGTGCCTGTTGGCCATCTGTATACCTTCTCTGGAAAAATGTCTATTCAGGTCTTTTGCCCATTCTTCAATTGGATTGTTGGTTTTTTGCTGTTGAGTTGTATAAATTGCTTGTATATTTTAGAGATTAAGCACTTGTCAGTTGCATTGATTGAAAATATATTTTCCCATTCCTTAGGTTGTCTTTTTTTAATGGATTCTTTGGCTGTGCAAAAGCTTATCAGTTTGATTAGGTCCCCCATTGGTTTATTTTTGCTTTTATATCTAAGGCCTTGGGAGTCTGACCTAAGAAAACATTTGTACAGTTGATGCCAGAGAATGTTTTGCCTATTTTCTCTTCTAGGAGTTTGATAGCATTTTGTCTTATGTTTAGGTCATTTTGATTTTATTTTTGTGCATGGTATGAGGATGTGTTCCAGTTTCATTCATTTACATGCAGCTGTCCAGTTTTCCAAGCACCACTTGCTGAAATGACCATCTTCTTCCCATTTTATGTTCTGGTCTCCTTTGTCAAAGATTAATTGACCATGGGTGTCTGGGTTTATTTCTGGGTTCTCTATTGTATTGCATTGGTCTGTATGTCTGTGTTGGTGTTAGTACCACCCTGTCTTGATTATTGTAGCTTTGCAATATTGCCTGAAGTCTGGGAGAGTTATGCTTCCTGCTTGGTTTTTGTTCCTCAGAATTGCTTTGGCAATTCTGTGTATTTTGTGTTTTCACATAAATTTTTGGACTGTTTGTTCTGGTTTTGTGAAAAATGTCATGGGTAATTTGATAGGGATTGCATTGAATCTGTAGATTGCTTTGTGTAGCATGGTCATTTTTATCATATTAATTTTCCAACAAAAGAATGTCTTTTGCAGCAACATGGATAGATCTAGAGACTCTCATCCTCAGTGAATTGTCAGAAAGAGAAAGACAAATACCATATGATATCACTTATATCTGTAATCTAATATATAGCATAAACGAACCTTTCCAAAGAAAAGAAAATCATGGACTTGTTGAATAGCTTTGTGGTTACCAAGGAGAGGTGGAGGGAGTGGGATGGGTTGGGAACTTGGTGTTAATAGATTCAGACTATTGCCATTGGAATGGATAGGCAATGAGATCCTGCTGTATAGTGCTGGGAACTATGTCTGGTCACTTGTGATGGAGCATGATAATGTGCGAAAAAAGAATCTATACATGTATGTGTAACCAGGTCACCATGTTATACAGTAGAAATTTGACAGAACACTATAAACCAGCTATAATGAAAAAAGAAAAAAGAAAAAAATGAAAAAAAATTTTTTCCAACCCAGGAGCATGCAATATCTTTCCATTTCTTTGAATCCTCTTTAATTTCCTTGATTGATATTTGATACTTCTCAGCATATATGTTTTTCATCTTCTTGCTCCAGTTTACTCCTAAGTAATTTTTGGGGGTGCAATTTTAAAAGTTATTGTATATTTATATTTATTTTCTAATATTTCTTTGTTAGTATACACAGAATGATACCGATTTCTATAATTTTATATTCTGCTACTTTGCTGAATTCATTGATGAATTTGAGCAGTTTTTGTGTGGAGTCCTTAGGGTTTTCTATATGTAGTATTATGTCACCTTCCCTTCCAATTTGGATACCCTTTATTTCTTTTGTTTGTCTGCTGCAGCTAGGACATTGAATACTATGTTGAATAAAAGTAGTGAGAGTGGTCATCCTTGTCTTGTTCCAGATTTTAGTGGCAAGGCTTTCAGCTTTTCTCCATTAAATATTATATTTGCTGTGGATTTGTTATAAATGACTTTTATTATGTCAAGGTGTGTTCCCTCTATACCCCCTTTGGTAAGAGATTTATGATGAGTGGATGTTGGGCTTTGTCAAATGCTTTTTTCTGCATCTATTGAGATGATCATGTGGTTTTTGACTTTTGTTAATGTGGTGTATGATGTTGATTGACTGACATATGTTGAATCATCCTTGTAAATTTGGGATGATCCACTTGGTCATGGTGTATGATTATTTTAATCTTTTATTTATACAGATATATTTTTCTACTGTACAGCATGGTGACCCAGTTACACTTACATGTATACATTGTTTCTTCTCACATTACATGTTCCATCATAAGTGACTAGACAGAGTTCCCAGTGCTACACAGCAGGATCCCATTGCTAATCCAACCCGAAGGAAATACTCTGAATTGTGGTATATCTTTTTTATATGTTGTTGGATTCAGTTGGATAATATTTTGTTGAGTATTTTTGCATCTATATTCATCAAATTTATTGGCCTATAATTTTCTTTTTTGGTAGTATCTTTGTATGGTTTTGGTGTAGGGTGATTGTGGCTTCACAGGATGTCTTTGGGAGTGTTCCTTCTTCTTCAAACTTTTGGAAAATTTTAAGAGGGATGGATATAAATTCCTCACATATGTTTGGTAGAACTCACCTGTGAAGCCATCTGGTGTTGGACTTCTGTTTGTAGGGAGTGTGTTTATTACATATTCAATTTCATTTCTAGTGATAAGTCTCTTCAACTGATCTATTTCTTCTTGATTCATTTTTGGCAGTCTACCTCTAGAAATTTGTCCATTTCTTCTAGGTTGTCAAATATGTTGGCATATAATTGTTCACAGTATTCTCTTATTGTTTTTTTTTGTGTGTGTATATTTCCTCAGTATACATTGAGATTTCTCCTTTTTCATTTCTTATTTTGTTCATTTAGTTTTTTTCTCTCCTCTTCTTGGTAAGTCTGGCCAGAGGTTTATCAATTTTGTTTACCTTTTAAAGAACCAGCTCTTGGTTTTATTGATTTTTTTCTAGTTTTTTAAATCTCTATTTTACTGATTTCCTCTGTGATCTTTATGATTTCTTTCCTTCTGCTGACTTTAGGTTCTGTTTGTTCTTCTTTTTTGAATTCATTTAAGTCATGAGTTAAGTTGTCAATTTGTGATTTTTCATTTCTTTTGAGGAAGGGCTGTATTGCTATGAATTTCCCTCTAAGCATTGCTTTTGTGGCATTCCACAGATTGTGTACAGTTGCGTTTCATTATCATTGCTCTCAAGTTATTTTTTAATTTCCTTTTTGATTTTGTCATTGACCAATGGTGTTTTAGTAGCATGTTGTTTAATCTCCATGTAGTCAGTTTTTTCTCATTTCTTTTCCAGTGGTTGATTTCTAGTTTCATGCCATTGTGGTCAGAGATGCCTGAAATAATTTCTATACTCTTAAATTTTTTGAGGTTATATTTGTGCCCCAATATGTGGTCAATCCTTCAGAAAGTTCCATGTGCACTTGGCAGAAATATATATTCTGATTTTTTTGGATGTAATGTCCTGAAAATGTCAATTAAGTCTAACTTTTCTATGGTGTTATTTAAGCTCTCTGTTGTCTTATTTACTTTCTGTTTAGAGTATTTGTCCATTGATGTAAGTGGGGTGTTAAAGTCTCCTACTATTTTTGTATTCCCATCAGTTTCTCCTTTATGTCTGTTCACATTTGTTGTATGTATCTGGGTGCTCCTATATCAGAGGCATATATATTGATGATTGTAAGATCCTTTTTTTAATGTATCCTTTTATTATTAAACAGTGCCCTTCTTTGTCTTTCTTTTTAAAATTTTTAATCTTTTTTTAGTAATCATTTTTATTTTTTTTTATATTATAGCTGGTTTACACTGTTGTGTCAATTTTCTACCATACGGCAAGTTGACCCAGTCACAGATACACATATACATTCCTTTTTCTCACTTTATTATGCTCCATCATAATTGATTTGATAGAGTTGTCAGTGCTATACAGCAGGATCTCATTGTTCTTTCTTTATGCCCTTTATTTTAATGTCTATTTTGTCTGATTTGAATATTGCATCTCCTGTTTTTCTATCTTTTCCATTGCCATGAAGTATCTTTTCACATCCCCTCACTCTCAATCTATGTGTGTCCTTTGCCCTAAGCTGATTCTCTTGTAGACAGCATATTGTAGGCTCTTGATTTTTTATCCAATCTGCCACTCTCTGTCTTTTGATTGGCGCATTCAGTCCATTGACATTTGAGGTAATTATTAATAAATATGTATTTATTGCCATTTTCAACCTTGTTTTCTAGTTTATTATATTTTCTCCTTTGCTCCTTTCTATTTTTTGGTTGACGATTTCCTTTTCTTTTATGCTTATGTCCTTTTCTTTTTAGTTTTTGAGAATGTCATGTTTGGTTTTGATTTGTGGTTGCCCTGTTTTTCAAGTATGTTAACCCTTTCCTATATCTGCTTGCTTTAGGCTGATAGTCATTTAGGAGCTAACACATTATTTTAAAAAGGATGTAGATTTTCTTACTTTCATTCCCTGCATGCTATGAATTTTAAGTCTTTTGTTAGCATCTTTTTGTTTGTCTTCTTGCTGTTCCTTGTTTTTATCATCACTTTTACAATAGTTTTTTTTTCCTTTTAGATATGTATACTGGATTATTAATTTAAGTGATTGCTTTCCAATTGTGATTTCCTCCATCCTATTTCTTATTCTCCTTCATTTAGCTAATCCCTTTCAGTATTTATTTTAGAATAGGTTTAGTATTTCTGTACTCTTTTAGCTTTTTTTTTGTTGGAGAAATTCTTTATTTCTCTTACTTTATATGATATTATTGCTGGGAAGAGTATTCTAGACTCCAAATTTTTCCCTTTTAGAACTTTGAATATGTCTTGCCACTCTCTCTGGCCTGTAGTGTTTCTGTAGCTAAGTCATGTGATAGCCTTATGGGGGTTCCCTCATAATTTCTCTTGCTACCTTTAGAATCTTCTGTTTATCTTTAACTTTTACCATTGTTATTAAAATATGTCTCATTGCAGGCCTGTTTGGGTTCAACTTGTGCTGCCTCTATCTTGATATCTGTTTCATTTAGATTTAGAAAATTTTGAGACATAATCTTTTCAAATATAGTTTCAATCCCCCTTTCCTTTTCCTCTCCTTCTGGAATTCCTATTATGCATAGATTGGTGTGCTTTATATTATTTCATAGATCTCTTACATTGCTTATGTGTTTTCTCATTTGGTTTTCTTTCTGCTGTCCTGATTTGGTGATTTCCATTATTCATCTTCCAAGTCACTAATTCCTCTCTCTGCATTATTCATTCTGTTCTTTAGTGCCTTTAGCTCAGTTCGTGTCTCTGTAAATGTATTTTCTAATATTTCTTGTCCCCTCCTTATGTTTTCTCATTCCTTACTCAATTAATCTGCATTACTATATCACTATTTATTTCCTTCATATTCACCCTTAACTACCTCAGTATTTATATCACAATTAATTCCTTCATATTCACCCTAATTATTTCACTATTTTCACTATCTCCCTTTTTAACTCAGTTTCTATTAGAATGCAGAGGCCTGTTTCATTTTTTGCTGCTTCAGGTGGATTCTCCTTTTCTTTTAACTGGGAAAGATTCCTGAGCTTCTTCATTTCACTTACATTTTTCTTTTTCTCTGTGTTTAGGGAAACTAACTACTGTAATCTTGGAGGGCTAGTTCTATAGAAACATGCCCCTTTTTATTTTGTGGGGAATTTCTATTTATTTTTGGCTTGGGAGTTTGGATATTTGCTGTCTCTTTCTTTGGTGTGAGCAGGCTGTTATCCCTCTGAGTGTGTTTCTATGGTGAAGGAAGCAGTGTGCAGAGCTAGTAGTTGGTGTCTAGTTGCTGGCCTCTTGACAGTAGCAAGGACCTGCAAGAAGGTGGTGCAGGCTAATCCTAGTTTGTGGGGTCCTGGGAAGTGGTGATAAGCTTCAGGCAGATTTTGAAGTTGCCTAGAGCATTTGGCAAAGGCCGGACTGGTGTTTGTGAATTCTCAGGGGAGTGAGAGCAACAGTGGGTGGTGTTGAATTGAAATGTCCTCCTCTGTGGTGCTTTATGAGGTGATTGGGTCATAAGCGGTGCCTGTTCATGGATCCCTAGTGGTGGTGGGTCATGCTCACCTCTGGAGTCATAGATAGCTGCAGTGGTTTGGCCCTGAAAACTGTATACCATGCACAATACACCCCTTTACACTTAACCCATGCAGGAAGTGCTACACAGGTTGTTCCTAGTAGCAGGGTCCTTGAAAGTGACAGTGATCAGGCATGTATGGGTACTGCCTGGAGAGTTTGGCAGTGGCAGCAGCAAGACTGTTTGTTTCAAGGGGAGTGAGAGGAACAATGGGTGGTGTTCAGTTGCAGCACCCCTTTTTTTTTGCCAACCTCTGAGGTGACTGGGGCCTCAGGTGATGCCTATTCACAGACCTTTAGTGGTGGTAGGCCACTCTTCCCTCATCTAAGGATGACTGCTGTGGTTTGTCCACACTGACTGTAGATCATGCAGGTCTTGCAAGATCAAGAGGTGTTGCACTGTGATTAACCCCCAGCTGCCCTTAGTCCACAGAAGAGTTGCTCAGCCACCCATAGCCTACACAAGAGATGCATGGTCTCTCTTAGCCTAAGGTGCCCCCACACTCTGACAGTCCATGCATGCCCAGGGAAAAATATTCCTATGGCTGTCCAACCCTCCTCCTCTTGCCCCCCATAACAATGGCACCTTGTTTATCCTGCAGGCCCAGACCTCCTCCTGGGTTCCCTTGGCTGTGGCATTCTTCTCCTCAGCCCATGGCACACCACTCCCTAAACCTTCAGGCTGTCTCCACACAGGCAACCCTAGTCCTCTTCCTAGAACTGACCTCTGGAAACTGAGTCTCAGTGCTCAGATCCTACCTGATTGTCTCAGGCTTTGCTCTCTGGGCAGTAGTATAGATAATCTGTGCAGATCTCACCTTGCTTTGCCCTCCTAAGTCCAGTTGCTGTGCTTTTCTTGGCAACTTTGAGGTCCCTCCATCTCGGCAGATCTCCCTGTCTGTTAGGTGGTTCCCCAGGGTGTGGGTTCCTTTTCTCTTTAATAGCTCCCTCTCAGGTGTCCTAGTCCTGTCCTGATTCCTTTTCTCTCTCTCTCTCTCTCTTTTTCTACCTAATTATGTGGAAGGTTTCTTACCCTTTTTGGAGTTTTAAGTTCTTCTGTCAGCATTCAGTAGATGTTCTGTGTGAATCATTCTATATGTAGATGTTTCTTTTTGATGTGTTTGTGGAAGAAGGTGAGTGCAATGTCTTACTTTTCCACCATATTGATCCTTCCCCTTATTTCTGGGCTTTCTATCTTGTTCTACTGATCTATATTTTTATGCCACTATCATAATTTTTTGATGATGTAATGTTTTAGTGCTGTTTAAATTCAAGGAGCCTGATTTCTCAGATTCGTTTTTCATATATATATATATATATATATAACATATTTGGAGTATTTTGTTATACTATACAAATTAAAAATTTCTTTCTTCTAGTTCTGTGAAAAATTCCATTGTTTATTTGGATAGAGATTAAAATGAGTCTGTAGATTGAAGCAGTAGATTGAATCTGTAGATTACCATTTTGACAATATTGATTCTTTAATCCAAGAACATGGTATACCTTTCAGTCTGTTTGTGTCATCTTCAATTTCTTTCATCAGAGTCCTGTACTGCTGTGGCTGTAGTGTAGGCTGACAGTTGCAGCTCCAATTAGATCTCTAGCTTTGGATCTTCCACATGCTTCAGGTGTGGTCCTAAAAGGAAAAAAAAATCTCTACACAGAATAAATGCTGGAAGTAGAGAAAGGGGTACCCTCCTACACTGTTGGTGGGGATGTAAGTTGGTGCAACCACTATGGAGAACATTTATGGATTTTCCTTAAAAGAAGTAATTATAGAACTACCATAAGATTCAACAATCCCGCTCCTAGGCATCTAGCTAGAGAAAATCACAATTCAAAGTATAAAATGTGTATTCACCCCAATGCTAATTGTGGCACCATACACAATAGCCAAGACATAGAAGCAACAAAAATGTCTATGAACAGATGATTGGATAAAGAAAATGTGGTCCATATACACAATGGAATGTTACTCAGCCATAAAAAGAATGAAGTAATGGCATCTGCAGCAACATGGATGAACCTAGAAATTACCATATTATGTCAAGTAAGTCAGACAAAGACAAATTTTCTTCAATTTTTTTAATGAGGTGTATCACACTGAATGATTTGTGCATACTGAAAAATCCTTGCATCCCTGGGATAAATCCCCCTTGATCATGGTGTATGAACTTTTTACTGTATTGTTGGATTTGGTTTGCTAGTGTTTTGTTAAGAATTTTTGCATCTATATTCATAATTGTTACTGGTCTATAGTTTTACTTTGCCATATATTTAGTTTTAATATCAGAGTGATAGTGGCATCATTGAATGAGTTTGGAAGTGTTCCTTTAGCTGCAATTTTATGGAAGAGTTTCAGAAATATAGCCATTAACTCTTTTCTAAAAGTTTGATAAAATTCGACAGTGAAAGCCATCTGAACTTCTATTTGTTGGCATTTTTAAAATTATAGACTCAACTTCAGCACTTTGTAATTTGTCTGTTCATATTTTCTTTTCCTTTCTAGTTGTCATGGGACATTGAACCTTTCTAAGAATTTGTCCATTTCTTTTATGTTTTCAATTTCATTGGCATATAATTGCTTGTAGTAGTTTCTCATAGTCTTTTGCACATCTCTGGTGTCATTTGTAACTTGTCCTTTTTCAGTTCTGATTTTATTGATTTGGGCCCCCTTCTTTTCTTGATGAGTCTAGATAAAAGTTTATCAATTTTGTTTACCATTTCCAAAAACCAGCCTTTAGTTTAATTGGTCTTTTATAATTTTCTGTTTCTATTTTCCTTATTTCTACTCTGATCCTTGCAATTTATTTCCTTCTACTAATTTTGGATTTTTTTGTTCTTCTTTGGTTGCTTTTGGTACACAGTTGTGGCATGTATTTGAAAATTTTCATGTTTCCTTAGGCAATCTTGTATTTCTATAAACTGATTTCTTAGAACAGTTTTTGCTGAATACAATAGGTCATGTTTTCAATTAAATTTGTCTCTAGGTGTTTTTTTCACTTCCTCTATGATTCCTTCAGTGATTCATTGGTTGTTTTGTAGCAAATTGGTTTTTTTTATAATTTTTTTTATTTTCCCACTGTACAGCAAGGGGGTCAGGTTATCCTTACATGTATACATTACAATTACATTTTCCCCCCAGGCTTTCTTCTGTTGCAACAGGAGTATCTAGACAAAGTTCTCAATGCTACTCAGCAGGATCTCCTTGTAAATCTATTCTAAGTTGTGTCTGATAAGCCCAAGCTCCCGATCCCTCCCACTCCCTCCCCCTCCCCCTCCCATCAGGCAGCCACAAGTCTCTTCTCCAAGTCCATGATTTTCTTTTCTGAGGAGATGTTCATTTGTGCTGGATACTAGATTCCAGTTATAAGTGATATCATATGGTATTTGTCTTTGTCTTTCTGGCTCATTTCACTCAGGATGAGAGTCTCTCGTTCCATCCATGTTGCTGCAAATGGCATTATGTCATTCTTTTTTATGGCTGAGTAGTATTCCATTGTGTATATATACCACTTCTTCTGAATCCAATCATCTGTCGATGGACATTTGGGTGGTTTCCATGTCCTGGCTATTGTGAATAGACCTGCAATGAACATGCGGGTGCACGTGTCTCTTTTAAGTAGAGTTTTGTCCGGATAGATGCCCAAGAGTGGGATTGCGGGGTCATATGGAAGTTCTATGTATAGATTTCTAAGGTATCTCCAAACTGTTCTCCATAGTGGCTGTACCAGTTTACATTCCCACCAGCAGTGCAGGAGGGTTCCCTTTTCTCCACAACCCCTCCAGCACTTGTTGTTTGTGGACTTATGAATGATGGCCATTCTGACTGGTGTGAGGTGGTAGCTCATGGTAGTTTTGATTTGCATTTCTCTTATAATCAGTGATGTTGAGCATTTTTTCATGTGTTTGTTGGCCATCTGTATATCTTCTTTGGAGAAATGTCTATTCAGGTCTTTTGCCCATTTTTCCATGGATTGATTGGCTTTTTTGCTGTTGGGTTGTATAAGTTGTTTATATATTCTAGAGATTAAGCCCTTGTCGGTTGCATCATTTGAAACGATTTTCTCCCATTCTGAAAGTTGTCTTTTTGTTTTCTTTTGGGTTTCCTTGGCTGTGCAAAAGCTTTTCAGTTTGATGAGGTCCCATGGGTTTATTTTTGCTCTAATTTCGATTGCTTTGGGAGACTGACCTGAGAACATATTCATGCTGTTGATGTCAGAGAGTGTTTTGCCTATGTTTTCTTCTAGGAGTTTGATGGTGTCCTGTCGTATATTTAAGTCTTTCAGCCATTTGGAGTTTCTTTTTGTGCATGGTGTGAGGGTGTGTTCTAGTTTCATTGCTTTGCATGCAGCTGTCCAGGTTCGCCAGCAATGCTTGCTGAATAGACTTTCTTTTTCCCATTTTATGTTCTTGCCTCCTTTGTGAAAGATTAATTGACCATAGGTGTCAGGGTTTATTTCCGGGTTCTCTCTTCTGTTCCATTGGTCCGTCTGTCTGTTTTGGTACCAGTACCACCCAGTTTTGATGACTGTGGCTTTGTAGTATTTCTGGAAGTCTGGGAGAGTGATGCCTCCTGCTTGGTTTTTGTTTCTCAGGATTGCTTTGGTGATTCTGGGTCTTTTGTGGTTCCATATAAATGTCTGGATTGTTTGTTCTAGTTCTGTGAAAAATGTCCTGGGTAATTGGATAGGGATTGCATTGACTCTGTAGATTGCTTTGGGTAGTATGGCCATTTTTACAATATTGATTTTTCCAATCGATGAATATGGAATATCTTTCCATTTCTTTACATCTTCTTTGATTTCTTTGATTAAGGTTTTATAGTTCTCGGCATAGAGGTCCTTTACCTCCTTGGTCAGGTGTATTCCAAGGTATTTGATTTTGTGAGGTGCAATTTTAAAAGGTATCGTGTTTTTGTATTCCTTTTCTAATATTTCATTGCTGGCATACAGAAATGCAACTGACTTCTGAATGTTAATCTTATATCCTGCTACTTTGCTGAATTTATTAATCAGTTCAAGTAGTTTTGGGGTTGAGTCCTTAGGGTTTTCTATGTATAGTATCATGTCATCTGCATACAGTGACAGTTTTATCTCTTCTCTTCCTATATGGATGCCTTTTATTTCTTTTGTTTGTCTAATTGCTGTGGTGAGGACTTCCAAAACTAAGTTGAACAGCAGTGGTGAGAGTGGGCATCCCTGTCTTGTTCCCAATTTGAGTGAGAAGGCTTTCAGTTTTTCCCCATTGAGTATTATATTTGCTGTGGGTTTATCATAAATGGCTGTGATTATGTTCAGGAATGTTCCCTCTATACCCACTTTGGCGAGGGTCTTGATCATGAATGGATGTTGGACTTTGTCAAATGGTTTTTCTGCATCTATTGAGATGATCATATGCTTTTTGACTTTTCTTTTGTTAATGTGGTGTATGATGCTGATTGATTTGCATATGTTGAACCATCCTTGTGAACCTGGGATGAACCCCACCTGGTCATGGTGTATAATTTTTTTGGTATGTTGTTGGATTCGGTTGGCTAAGATTTTGTTGAGAATTTTTACATCTATATTCATCAATGATATTGTCTTTTTGCCATTTCTTGGGCCGCTCTCGTGGCATATGGAGGTTCCCAGGCTATGGGTTGAATCGGAGCTGTAGCCACCGGCCTATGCCAGAGCCACAGCAATGCGGGATCTGAGCTGCGTCTGCAACCTACACCACAGCTCACGGCAACGCTGGATCGTTTACCCACTGAGCAAGGGCAGGGACCGAACCCGCAACCTCATGGTTCCTAGTCGGATTCGTTAACCACTGTGCCACGACGGGAACTCCTATCATGAGGTTTTTAAAATTTCATCTTTATTGTTTAGCCTTGATATTTTGATAAAGCAATATATACATATATAATTGTTTTAAGTTTCTGATCTCTTAATTTCAATATCCTGTATTTGTTCTCTCCTGTAATGACTACTAGTTTAGATATTATATTTGTGTATAAATGATTTCATACCTTTACTCTATGTTTGCTTTTGTCAGTGAGTTTTCCCATTTCCTAATTTTCTTGGATGTAGTTTTGGCCTCTTATTTTCAGCCTAAAGAAGTTCCTTTAGCATTTGTTTTAAAGCTCATTTTTTTGTTCTGAATTCTTTTAGCTTTTGCTCATCTGTAGAGTCATGAATTTCTCTATCAAAAATAAGTGAGCACTTTTCTGTGCAGAGTAATCTTGGTTGTAAGGTTTATCCTTTCATCACTTTAAATATATATTGCTACTCCATTCTGATCTGCAGAACTCTTGTGAAAACTTGAGCTGATAACCTTACGGGGATTCCCTTGTATGTTATATAATGCGTTTCCACTGTTGATTTTAATATTTTCTCTTCATCTTTGAGTTTTTTCAATTTGATTACCTTGTGTCTTGTTGTGTTCCTCCTAGGGTTAGTCCTGTATGGGATTCTCTTTGCTTCCTCAACTTGGGTGACTTTTTCCTTTCCCATGTTAGGAATTTATTTTTAGATATTATCTCTTCAAATATTTTCTTAGGCCTTTTTTCTTCTTCTGGGACCCTTATAATGCACAAGTTGGTGAATTTGACATTGTCCCAGAGGTCTCTTAAGCTGTTTTCATTTCTTTTCATTCTTTTTCTTTCTTCTTTGTGGCAGTGATTTCCACCACACTATTTTCCAGCTCACTTATCTGTTCTTCTGCCTCATTTATTCTGATATTGATTGCTTCTAGTGTGTTTCTCATTTCAGTTATTTTATTCTTCAACTCTGGTTGTTCATATTTTCTAATTTTGTTTAATATATCTTGTAACTTCTTGTTTTGTGCATCTATTCTTTTACCAAGTTCTTGGATTAAGTTTATGATTATTACTCTGAACACTTTCTTGGGTATATTGCCTATCTCTACATCACTTAGTTGTTCTTCTGGGGTTTTATCGTCTTCCTTCATCTGGAATATATTTCTCTACTTGTCTAAATTTCTGTTTGCATTTTTATGTATGTGGAATATTAGTTATATTTCTTGATGTTGGAGAAGTGGCCTTCAGTTGTGGGTGATCTATGTGTCCCAGAAGTATATTCCCATCTCATCTCCCAAACTCCATAGACCAGCTTGCCCCAAGGTAGGTTGCAACCCGTGTTTGTGGACTCAGTTCCTCAGGCTGATGGATCATAGTTTTCTTCTCTTCTGGTTTCTGCCCACTGGTGTGTGAGACTTGTCTAGAGTCTTGTGCAGGCTTCTTATTGGGAGGGACTTATGCCTGCACAATGTGGAGTAGAGCTGGGTCTTGGCCTGCTTGTGGTCAAGGGGTGTATTTTGACATGGCTGTGATGTCAGAAATTATTTAGACTGCCTGTCTATTCATGAGTAGGGCTCTGTTCCTACCCCGTTGGTTGTTTGGCTTGAGGCCTCCCAGTTCTAGAGTCCATAGGCTCTTGGGTCAGGCCACATCATGGTACCAAATGGGAACACACTGATAAATACTCCCTGGTACAACTGTCACCAGTGTCCTTATCCCTACAGTGAGCCACATCCATCTATACTTCCTCAGGAGACCCTCCAGAAGTGTCTGGTTTTTCTGGTCCTAATTCCTATATTCTAACAGCTTTTGCCCTGGGTCCTGATGTACATGAGATCTTGTATATGCCCTGCAGGAGTGGAATGTCTGTTTACCCCAGTTCTGTGGAGCACCTGCATTTATGGCCTTCAAAATCAAATGTTCTGGAGCCGTCTCCTCTGGATGACAGACTCCCGGGTTGAGAAGCCTGACATTGAACTCAAAACTCTCACACCTTGCTTGATCATATCAAACATGTGCACCTTCTACCATTTGTTGATTTTCTTCTTTATATGTCTTTAGGTGAAGGATATCTTTTTTGGTAGTTTCCAGTCTTTTTAAGCAATAGTTGTTCAGAGTTTATTTGTGATTTTGGTGTGCTCATGATAGGAAGTGAACTCAATGTTCTTCTATACTTCCATCTTGTCCTTGAATTTTCTGAGCTTTTTACATTATTTTTTATTAGCACCTTATTGGCCTTTTTCCTCATTATTTTATCTTGTTCTTTCTTTTGGAACATATTCCTCTGTCTTTTCATTTTGTTTGACTTTCTCTGGTTGGTTGTCTCAAAGAAGTTACCTATCCCAGTCTTAGAGTTGTATCCTTATGTGGGAGCATCACTATGCTCTCTGAATGTGCCTAGTGACTTTGGTAGGAGAGATGGTTCTGTAGAAAGCATGAGCTGTGTTCTTAAACTATGTGCTGGTAGTTACCAACTTGGTGGTACTTAGTGCTGAAGGGGCCAGATTCAGATCCTTTTGCAAGTGATTCACTTCAGTTCTGGTTGTTGGTTCAGTTCTGAATGCAATGGTTGTTGCTACCCTGTTGGAAGGGTGAATAGGGCCTGAAGAGCTCAAGTCACAGTCTTAGGCAAGCTTGGCTTCACCCTCATACAATAGTAGTTTCCACCTTGGCAAAGTAGAGTGTCAGGGACTAAGAGGGAAGACCCACCATTCTGAGTAATCTCAGCTTCTCCCAAATGTGATGGCATTTGTTACAGTCAGAAATTGGGCCAGGAACCCAAAGGATAGAGGTTCAACCCTGAGTAAGATTCACCTTTTCATAGCACAATGGTGGTCTCCATTTTTTTTGTGTGTGAAGCCAGCATCTAAGGGGCTGGGGCCACAGTCCTGAATAAGCTCAGATTCTTCCTGGCACAATGGAAAACTCCTTCTTGGCTGAGGGCAAGGCTAGGGTCCGCATGGCTGGAGTCACAGTCTTGAGTGAGCTTGGCCTCTCTCCAGTATGGTAGTCATCTGGGTGGAGCTCAAAGTTCTGGAAGAGGTGCCTGTTGTTAGCTTTGGATTCAACTAAGATGCAGTGATGGCCATTGCTTTGGCAGGGAGAAAGGGCAGAGAAGGAGGACCTGGACATTGAAACAGTTGTATGCTGAGCAGACTTGCTGGGACAGTCATGGCAGGCCATCAAGACCACCAGGCAGTTTTTAACCTTGTACCTCTGCACTGGGACTAGGAGCAAGTGCTTGCATTTGGTGTTCTTCAAGAGAAGAGTCTCCATTTACTATAGCCCTCCAGTAAGCCCCAGTGTTTTATAAACCAGCCAAGGGGGCTTGTTTTCCCACTGCTGGATCCCAGGGTTAAGGTGTCCAATATGGAACTTGAACCCTTTCCTCTTTAGGAAAGATCCCTGAGAAATCAGTTGTATTTGTCCTGACTAGATTACTTTTCCTCCACTCCTACAGGAATCCATGTGGTTCTTTCTTTATAAACTTGGATGTTGAAGAACCATTCTTCTAGACTTCAAAGTGTTCCCAGAATTGTACATTGAACATAGTTTTGACGTGCTTTAGATAGATGTAAGTTCAAGATATACACATAATCTTTCTGGAAAGGTTGGACTACAGTTGTTTATTTTTAAAAATATTTTCTTGAGTTGTAGCTACCTTGTTCTGCTAATCTTTCTATTTTTTTAATTATTATAAATTTCCCTTTCAGAAATGTTCTTCTAATTATCTATAGGATTTGGTAAGTTATATTCTTATTTTCTTTTTTTCAATATAGTGTTTGATTTCTCCTTTTATTGAGTGACTGTTCAGGAGGAGTGTATTGTTTTGTTTCTACATTTCTGTAGGTTTTCCAGCTATTCTTTTGTTGTTTATTTATAGTTTCATTTCATTGTGTTAGAGAAGATACCTGGTATGATTTTGATTTTCTTAAATTGGCTAAGACTTGTTTTTTTGACTATCAAATGATCTATTAATGAGAATGTTCCTTGTACACTTGAGAAAAAATGTGCATTCTACTCTTGAGGGGAAGGTGCTATATATATCTATACAGATATCTGTTAGGTTCATGTGATCTAATATATAGTTTGAGGTCATTATTTCCTTGTTGATTTTTTTTTTAGAATCTACTTTCAGATGATATTTATCATCCTCATCTATTTAGACCTACTGGACATGGGTGCCACAATAAGGTATTTTTGCTGATTCCATCCAAAGGGGCTTTTAATCTGGCCAGGGGAATAGAACAGGTACATAGAAGAAAGTCAGGATAACATTTTATTTTATTTTGTCTTTTTTTTTTTTTTTTTTTTTTTTTTTTTTGCTATTTCTTGGGCTGCTCCCGCGGCATATGGAGCTTCCCAGGCTAGGGGCTGAATCGGAGCTGCAGCCACCGGCCTACGCCAGAGCCACAGCAACACGGGATCCGAGCCGCGTCTGCAACCTACACCACAGCTCACAGCAACACCGGATCGTTAACCCACTGAGCAAGGGCAGGGACCGAACCCGCAACCTCATGGTTCCTAGTCGGATTCGTTAACCACTGTGCCACGACAGGAACTCCTTGACTTATTTTTGACTGGATGATTTATCTATTGTTGAAAGAGGGTTACTGATTCTCCCTATTATTTATATGTTGTTTATTTCTTTTTTAATATCTGTTAATATTAGCTTAATACATTTACCTGTTCCAATGTTGAGTGCATATATATTTATGATTTTTATATCTTCCTGAATAGCTTGATCCCTTTATTATCATATAATGACCTTCCTTGTTTGTTGTTACCATTTTTGGTTTTACATTTATTTTAGATATATGTTAATAGTACTGCTATCCCCACTTTCTCTTGTTTTCCACTAACATGAAATAGCTATTTCCATCCCTTCACTTTGAGTCTATGGGCTTCCCTAAATCTCAGATGGGTCTTTTGTAGACAGCAAATATTTGAGTCTTGTGTTTTTATCCATATAGCCACTCAGAGCCCCAATTTAAGCCTCAAAAGACACTGAGTGGCTATACACATAAAAATATGTTTCAAATATACACTGCCTACAAAAGACCCATTTGAGATTCAATTTCAGTGAATTTACCAAGTTCATTGATGATCTCTGTTTTCTTGTTGCATTTTTTTTGGATTTTAATGTATAGTGTCATGTCATCTGCAAAGAGTGATAGTTTTACTTCTTTTCCAATTGGGATTCCTTTTACTTATTTTTCTTCTCTGATTACCATGGCTAGCACTTCCAATAATATGTTGAATAAAAGTGGTAAGAGTGAACATCCTTGTCTCATACCTGATTGTGGAAATGTTTTAAGATTTTTAGCATTGAGAATGATGTTAGCAGTGGGTTTGTCTTTTTTTTTTTTTTGCTATTTCTTGGGCCGCTCCCACAGCATATGGAGCTTCCCAGGCTAGGGGTCTAATTGGAGCTGTAGCCACTGACCTATGCCAGAGCCACAGCAACGCGGGATCTGAGCTGCGTCTGCAACCTACACCACAGCTCACGGCAACACCGGATCGTTAACCCACTGAGCAAGGGCAGGGACTGAACCCGCAACCTCATGGTTCCTAGTCGGATTCGTTAACCACTGCGCCACGACGGGAACTCCCAGCAGTGGGTTTGTCATAGATGGTTATTTTGTTCAGGTAGTTTCCCACAGTGCCAACTTTCTGTAGAGATTTTATCAGAAGTGTGTGTTGCTTTTTGTTAAAAGATTTTTCTGAATCTATTGAGATGATCATATATTTTTTTCTCTTTTTAGTACTACACCTGCAGTATATGGAGTTTTCCAGCCTAGGGGTTGAATCAAAACTGCAGCCACAGCCTATGCCACAGCCACAACAATGCCAGTTCTGAGCCATGTCTGTGACCTACTCCACAGTGCACAGCAATGCCAGATCCTTAACCCACTGAGTGAGGCCACGGATCAACCTTGTGTCCTCATGGATACTAGTAATATTGGTTTTCACTGAGCCATGACAGGAAATTCCGATCATACAATTATTGTTTTGTTTTGTTTTGTTTTTGTTTGTTTTTTAATTTTTTTATTATTGTTATTTCTCCAACACAATTTTTTCCCCTACTGTACACCATAGTGATGCAGTCAAAAATACATTCTTTTTTGGCCCATTATCATGCTCCATCATAAGTGACTAGACATAGTTCTCAGTGCATAACATAAGGATCTCATTGTTAATCCACTCCAAAAGAAATAGTTTGCATCCATTAACCACAAGCTCCCAATCCATCCCATTCCCTCCCCCTGCCCCTCTCCCTCCCCCAAGGAAACCACAAGTCTATTCTCCAAGTCCATGATTTTCCTTTCTGTGGAAAGGTTCATTTGTGCTATATATTAGAATTCCAGATATGAATGATATCATATTCTATCTGTCTTTCATTTTCTGACTTACTTTGCTCAGTATGAGAGTCTCTAGTTCCATACATGTTGCTGCAAATGGCATTATTTCATTCTTTTTTATGGCTGAGTAGTATTCCATTGTGTATATAGCTTCCTAATCCAATCATCTGTCGATGGACATTTGGGTTGTTTCCATGTCTTGGCTATTGTGAATAGTGCTGCAATGAACATGCAGGTGCATGTGTCTTTTTCAAGGAAAGTTTTGTCTGGATATATGACCAAGAGTTGGATTGCTTGGTCATATAGTAGTTCTACATATAGTTTTCTAAGGTACCTCCATACTATTCTCCATAGTGGCTGTACCAGCTTACATTCCCACCAGCAGTGCAGGAGGGTTCCCTTTCCTCCACACTCCCTCCAGCACTTATTATTTTTGGACTTGTTCATGATGGCCATTCTGACATGTGTGTTGTGGTATCTCATGGTAGTTTTGATTTGCATTTCTCTAATAATCAGGGATGTTGAGCATTTTTTTTCATATGCTTGTTGGCCATCTGTATATCTTCTTTGGAGAAATGTCTATTCAGATCTTTTGTCCATTTTTCCATTGGGTGGTTGGCTTTTTTTGCTGTTGAGTTGTATAAGTTGCTTGTATATTCTAGAGATTAAGCCCTTGTCCATTGCATCATTTGAAAGTATTTTCTCCCATTCTATAAATTATCTTTTTGTTTTCTTTTGGGTTTCCTTGGCTGTGCAAAAGCTTGTCAGTTTGATTAGGTCCCATTGTTTTATTTCTGTTGCTTTGGGAGACTGACCTGAGAAAATATTCATGAGGTTGATGTCAGAGAGTGTTTTGCCCATGTTTTCTTCTAGGAGTTTGATGGTGTCCTGTCGTATATTTAAGTCTTTCAGCCATTTGGAGTTTCTTTTTGTGCATGGTGTGAGGGTGTGTTCTAGTTTCATTGCTTTGCATGCAGCTGTCCAGGTTTCCCAGCAACACTTGTTGAAAAGACTTTCTTTTTCCCATTTTATGTTCTTGCCTCCTTTGTGAAAGATTAATTGACCTTAGGTGTTTTGGTTTATTTCTGGTTTCTCTATTCTGTTCCATTGGTCTGTACCAATCATACAATTTTTATTCTTCAGATTTTTCATGTGGTATATCACATTGATTGATTTCCAGATACTGAAGTATCCTTGCATCCCTGGGATAAATCCCTTTTGATCATGGTGTATGATCCTATTAACATATTGTTGAATTAGGTTTGCTAATATTTTGTTGAGGAATTTTCCATCTATGTTCATCAGTGATATTGGCCTGTGATTTTATTTTTGTGGTATTTTTGTGTGTATCAGGGTGATGGTGACCTCATAGAATGAGCTTTGGAGTGTTCCTTTCTCTGCATTTTTTTTGAAGATTTTCAAAAGAATAGGTGATAACTCTTTCCCAATATTTGATAGAATTCACATGTGAAGCTGTGCGGTCCTGTACTTTTTTTTTTTGAAAAATTTTAAATCACAATTTCAATTTCCATACTTATGCTTCATCTATTCATATTTACAATTTCTTCTTGGTTCAGTCTTGGAAAATTGTATCTTTCTAAGAATTTGTCCATTTCGGGGGAGTTCCCATCACAGCACAGTGGTTAATGAATCCGACTAGGAACCATGAGGTTGCAGGTTCAATCCCTGGCCTTGCTCAGTGGGTTAAAGTTCCAGCTTTGCCGTGAGCTGTGGTGTATGTCGCAGATGCGGCTCAGTTCCCGCATTGCTGTGGCTCTGGTGTAGGCTGGCAGCTACAGCTCCACTTAGACCCTAGCCTGGGAGCGGCCCAAGAAATGGCAAAAAGACAAAAAAAATAGAATTTGTCCGTTTCTTCTATGTTTTACATTTCCTTGGCATGTAAGTGCTTGTAGTAGACTCTTATTATCCATGGTATTTAAGTGGTGTCAGTGGAAACTTCTCCTGCCTTGTTTCTAATTTTATTGAGCCCTCTTAAGGTTTTTTTGATGATGCCACCTAAAGTTTATCAATTTTATTGATTTTTTCAAAGAACCAGCTTTTACTTTCATTGATCTTGTCTATTGTTCTCTTCATCTCTCTCTCTCTTTTTTTTTTTACTTTGAACTTTATAATTTCTCCCTTGTACTATTTTTTGGTTTTGTTTGTTCTTCTTTATTTGTTTTAGGTAAGATTTGCTTATAAATTTGGAAATTTTTTGTTTCCTAGGTGAGTTCATATCTCTCTAATATTCCCCTTAAAACTGCTTTTCTTGTATTGTTGGGTTTTGGATCATTATGTTTTCATTTTTCTCTGTCTCAAGTTATTTTTTGGTTTCCCTTTCATTTTTTTTGATCCATTGGTTTTTTATTATCATATGTTTTATTATCCATGTGTTTGTTTTTATGCAGATTTTTTTTCTTGTTTATTACTAGTCTCATAGCTTTGTCATCAAATGACTTGCTCATATGATTTCAATATGCTTAAATTTACCAAAGCTTGATTTCTGTCCCAACATATCTTGTATCTTGAGGATGATTTACGTGTGCTTGAGATGAATGTGGAATGGTTTATAAAATTTCAATTAAGTCCATTTGGTCTAATGCATCATTTAAGTCTTGTTTTTCCTTCTTGATCTTCTCTCTGTCCATTGCTGTCAAGTTGAGTGTGAAAAAAACATTATTTGTTTGTTATTGTAAATTTCTCCTTTTTTGGCTGTTAGCAGTTGCCTATTATATTTAGGTGCACTTATGATGGGTTCACAAATATTTACAATTGTTATACTTTCTTGATAATTATGTAGTGTACTTCTTTGTCTCTCATAACATTACTTAATTTCAAGCCTATTTCATCTGATATTAATATTGCTACTCCAATCTTCTTGTGATTTCCATTTGCCTGCAATAACTTTTACATTCTCTCAATTTAAGTCTGTAAGTGTTCAAAGGTCTGAAGTCAGTCTCTTTAGGTAGCATATATAATGGGTCTTGTTTTTTGTATTCGATCAGCAAGTCTATGTTTATTGGTTGAAGCATTAAATTCATTTGCACTTAAGGTAATTATTGAAATGTATGTACTTACTGCAATGTTGATATTTATTTTATATTTTTGAATATTTTATCCTCCCCTCCTCTTTTTTCATCTTCCCTGTGGTTAGAATGTCTATTTTAATATTGTCTAATATTGTCTTTTAATATGCATTGCTTTCTCTTTGCATGTGTATTTGTTTTAGACCTTTGGCTTGCAGAACTATGAGGGTTTCTTTGTGTGTGAGTTCACTATATTTTTTGCTTAATTAATTAATTATTTCCAGTGTACAGCATGTGGAGCAAGTTACACATACATGTATACATAATTTTTCCTCCCATTGTTGTGTGGCGATGTAAGTATCTAGACAGTTCTCAGTGCTACACAGCAGGATCTCATTGAAAATCTATTCCATGAGCAAGAGTGTGCATCCGTTAACCCGAAGATCCCAATCCTTCCCACTACCTCCCTCTCTCCATGGGCAGCCACAAGTCTATTCTCCAAGTCCATGATTTTCCTTTCTGTGGAAAGGTTTCTTTTGTGCTGTATATTAGATTCCAGTTATAAGCGATATCATATGGTATTTCTCTTTCTCTTTCTGACATTTCACTCAGGATGAGAATCTCTAGTTCCATCCATGTTGCTACAAATGGCATTATTTTGCTCTTTTTTATGGCTGAGTAGAATTCCATTGTGTACATATACCACATATTCCTAATCCAATAATCTGTTGATGGACATTTTGGTTGTTTCCATGTCTTGGCTACTGTAAATAGAGATGCAATGAACTTGTGGGTGCATGTGTCCTTTTTAAGGAAAGTGTTTTCCGCATACATGCCCAAGAGTGGAATTGCTAGGTCAGATGGTAGTGCTATGTATAGATTTGTAAGGTACATCCATACTGTTCTCCATAGTGGCTGTACCAGCTTACATTCCCACCAGCAGTGCAGGAGGGTTCCCTTTCCTCCACACTCCCTCCAGCACTTATTATTTTTGGACTTGTTCATGATGGCCATTCTGACATGTGTGTTGTGGTATCTCATGGTAGTTTTGATTTGCATTTCTCTAATAATCAGGGATGTTGAGCATTTTTCATGGGCTTATTGGGCATCTGTATGTCTTGGCGAAATGTCTATTCAGATCTTTTGTCCATTTTTCCATTGGGTGGTTGGCTTTTTTTGCTGTTGAGTTGTAAAAATTGCTAGTATATTCTAGAGATTAAGCCCTTGTCCATTACATCATTTGAAACTACTTTCTCCCATTCTGAAAGTTGTCTTTTTGTTTTCTTTTGGGTTTCCTTTGCTGTGCAAAAGCTTTTCAGTTTGATTAAGTCCCGTTGGTTTATTTTTGCTCTTATTTCTGTTGCTTTGGGAGACTGACCTTAGAAAATATTCATGAGGTTGATGTCAGAGAGTGTTTTGCCTATGTTCTCTTCTAGGAGTTTGATGGTGTCCTGTCATATATTTCAGTCTTTCAGCCATTTTGAGTCCATTTTTGTGCGTGATGTGAGGGTGTGCTCTAGTTTTGTTGATTTGCATGCAGCTGTCCAGGTTTCCCAGCAATGCTTGCTGAATAGACTGTCTTTTTCCCATTTTATGTTCTTGCCTCCCTTGTCAAAGATTAATGGACCATAGGTATATTGGTTTATTTCTGGTTTCTCTATTCTGTTCCATTGGTCTGTCTGTCTGTCTGTTTTGATACCAGTACCACCCTGTTTTGATGACTGTGGCTTTGTAATATTGCTTGATGTCTGGGAGAGTTATGCCTTTTCAAAGAACCAACTCTTGGTTTTATTCATTTTCTCTATTGTTTTTTTAATCTCTATTTTATTGATTTCCTCTTTGATCTTTATAATTTCCTTCCTTATGCTGACTTTAGGTCTTTTTTGGTCTTTTTCTAATTCATTAATTTGGAGGGTTAAGTTGTCCATTTGGGATCTTTCTTCTTTTTTGAGAAAGGCCTGTATTGCTATAGATTTCCCTCTGGAAGCACTGCTTTCACAGCATCCCATAGATTTTGAAAGGTTTTGCCTTCATTATCATTTGTCTCAAGGTATTTTTTAATTTCCTTCTTGATTTCCTCATTGGCCCATTGGTTTTCTAGTAGCATATTGTTTAGTCTCCATGTAGTAGGTTTTTTCTCACTACTCTTCTCATGGTTGATTTCTAGTTTCATGCCATTGTGGTAAGAGAAGATACTTAAAATGATTTCTATGTTCCTAAATTTGTTGAGGTTAGCTTTGTGTCCCAATATGTGATCGATTCTTGAGAATGTTCCATGCACACTTGAGAAGAATGTGTATTCTGGTTTTTTGGGATGTGGTGTCCTGAAGATGGCAATTAAATCTAACTTTTCTATTGTTTCCTTTAGGATCTCTGTTGCTTTATTGGTTTTCTGTCTAGAGGATCTGTCCATTGATGTGAGGGGGGTGTTAAAGTCTCCTAGTGTGCTTGTATTCCCATCAATTTTTCCCTTTATGTCTGTAAATATTTGTTTTATGTATCTGGCTGCTCCTATATTTGGGGCATATATGTTGATGATAGTAATATCCTCTTCTTGAACGGATCGTTTAATCACTAAATAGTGTCCTTCTTTGTCTTTCTTTATGTCTTTTGTTTTAAAGTCTATTTTGTCTGATATGAATATTGGAACTCTTGCTTTCCTGTCATGTCCGTTGACATGAAATATTTCTTCCCACCCCTCACTTTCAATCTATATGTGTCCTGTGTCCTAAAATGAGTTTCTTGTAGGCAGCATATTGAAGGTTTTTGCCTTTTTATCCACTCAGCCACTCTGTGTCTTTTGATTGGGGCGTTCAGTCCATTGACATTTAAGGTGATAATTGATAGATGATTATTTATTGCCATTTTGAACCTCGTGTTCCAGTTGATTCTGATTCTCCATTCTTCCTTCCTTTTTTTGTTTGGATGGTCTCCAATTATTTTCTGCTTGAGTGTTTTTATTTTTATTTTTTTGTGAACGTAGTTTTTGTTTTTGATTTGTGGTTGCCATGTTTTTTTAAGTATGTTAATCCCTTCTTATAATTTTGTTTTTAGGCCTATAGTCCTGTAGGTTCTAGCACTTCATTACCATACTAAAATTACAAAGAAAAAAAAGAAAATTAAGAGCCTATTTATTTCCTTACTTCCCTTGCCACCATTTTATGATTTTGATGTGTCTGTTTTTCTTTTTAATTTTATTTTGTTTGAAGCATGTTCATGATTAAATCTGTATGCTGGCTTATTTGAGTGATGCTCTCTGATTGTGGTTTCCTCAAGCCTAGTTCTTCCTCTTTTTTTTTTTTTTGGCTTAGATAAGAACTTTCAATATTTCTTTCAGAATGGGTTTTGTATTGGTCTATTCTTTTAGCTTTTGTTTGTTGGAATAAAATTTTATTTCTCCTTCTATTTTAAGTGATATTCTTGCTGGATAGTTTATTCCAAGTTGTATATTTTTTCCCTTTAGCACTTTAAATATCTCTTACCATTCCCTCCTGGCCTGTAGTGTTTCTGTAGAGAAATCAGCTGATAACCTTATGGGGGTTCCCTTATAGGTAACATTTTACTTTTCTCTTGCCACCTTTAGGACCCTCTCTTTATAATTAACTTTTGCCATTTTTATTATAATGTGTCTTTGTGTGGGTCTATTTGGGTTCAACTTGTTTGGGGCCCTCTGTACTTCCTATATTTTGAACTCAGTATCCTTTAGATTTGGAGAGTTTTCAGCAATAATTTCTTCAAATATATTTTCAATCCCATTTTCTTTTTCTTCTCATTCTGGAATTCCTATTATGCATAGATTGGCCCACTTTATATTATCCTATAGGTCTCTTATATTGCTTTCCTGTTTTTTGATTTGGTTTTCTGTCTGTTCTCCTGATTGGGTGATTTCCATCATTCTATCTTCCGTGTCACTAATTCATTCTTCTGCATTATTCATTCTGGTTTTTACTGCCCTTAGTTCAGTTTATATCTCTTCCAATGAATTTTCTAGTTTTTCTTGGCTGCTCCTTATATTTTCTAGTTCCTTTCTGAGGGTGTCTGCATTACTGTTCATATCTTAATTCCTCCAGTATTTTCACTATTTCCCTTTTGAACTCCAGGTCTGTCAGACTGCAGAGGTCTGTTTCATTGTTGACTGCTTTAGGTGAGATCTCCAGTTTGTTCAACTGGGAATGGTTTCTGAGCTTCTTCATCTTGCTTCTTATTTTCTTTTTCTTGTTGAATCTGTACTCCCCTTGGACAGGCAGAGTGTGCCCTGGCACTGCTGTGGAATGTTTCCTGAGGGCTGGCATTGTTGGCTGGTCTTTGAGGCAGCATGGATTTTCCCAAGGGTAGGCAGGGCTTGCAGGTTCACTCTGAAGTAAGGCGGACTTCCTGAGGGAACTTGGGACTGTCACATCCACACCACGATGGAAGCAGTTTTCATGCAGCCAGGCTGAGCTTGCTCTGGTGTTTCTGGGCTCTGGAGTTCTTCCAGGGGGCTGGTGGTGCTGGGCCCTGTTCCACAGAAGTGTAGCACCTCCCAAGAGTGGGAGCTGCTAGCCTGGCTGCTGGGAGGCAATGGGGAACATCCCCAGGGTTAATGGAACTGGAAGGACCACCCTGCAATGGAAGAAGTTTTCCTGTGGCCTGCCTGATCTTGCTCTAGCTTTTTTTGGGTTGCAGACCTCTTCCAGGGGGCTAGTTGTGCTGGGCAGCTGTTCCACAGAAGTGCAGCCCCTCCCGAGGATGGGAGTGGATAACTGGGCCTCTGGGAGACAATGGGACACTTCCTCAAGGCTGCTGGGATTCGCAGGACCTCTCTGCAATTGAAGCAGTTTTCCCATTTCCTGCCGGAGCTTGCTCTAGCTTTTCTGGGCTGTGGGACTCTTCCAGGTTAGCTGGCAGTGCTGGGCAGCTACTCCGCGGGATTGCAGCACCTCTCGAGGGCAGGAGTGGCTAGCTGGGCTGCTGGGAGACAAAGGGGCACTTACCCCAGGGCTGTCAGGACTGACTGGACTGCCCCACAATGGAAGGAGATTTCACGCAGCTGGGCAGAGCTTGCTCTAGCTTCTCTGGGCTTCAGGACTTTACCAGGGGGCTGGCGGTGCTGGGCAGCTGCTCCACAGGAGTTAAGCACTTCCTAAGGGTGGGATTGGGTAGCTGGGACTCTGAGAGAGAAAGGGTCACTTCACCAGGGCCGCCAGATTTGGCAGGACTGCCCTGCAATGGAAGCAGATTTCTCGTGGCCTGCTGGAGCTTTCTCTAGCTTTTCTGGGTGGCAGGACTCTTCCAGGGCGCTGGTGGTGCTTGGCAACTGCTCTGTGGGAGTGCAGCACCTCCCAAGGTTGGGAGCAGATAGCCAGGCCACTGGGAGAAAAAGGGGCACTTCCCCAGGGCTGCTGGGATTGGCAGGACTGCCCTGCAATGGAAGCAGATTTTGCATGGCTGTGTAGAGCTTGCTGTAGTGATTCTGGCCTTTGGGACTTTTCCAGGGGTCTGGTGGTGCTGTGTGCTGCTCTGTGGGGATGTATCCCCTCTAGAGGGTGGGCAGGCCATGGTGGGGAGAGCCCCTGAGAAGGTCAGGTTCCTACAAGTCGTGAGGCCAGCCCTTTTGGATGGCAGGCAGCCTCAGGTCAGGAGCGCTTGTGGGGTAGGGAGAGGGGGGATGCCGTGGGAAGCACTGCTCTCTGCTAGGTGGTGGGCAAGTTCACTCCTGTGGTGCTAGCAGTATTCTATGGTGGCCCCCCCTCCTCCTCTCCCCTCCCCAACACGGGAGCCTTTTCTGTCCTGCCATTCCAGCTCTTCTCCCAGATTTCCTCTGTTGTAGCTTTCCACTCCTCAGCCCTTAGCGTGTTGCTCCCTCCACCCTCAACGCACTGCTTCCTAATCTCTCAGGCTGGTTCTGCACCGCCAATCTGACCGACTGCTTCCTAGTCCCCCAGGCACTCTCTGCACTGCCCACCACAGCCAGGTCCCAGGGACTAACTTCCAGAGCCGAGGTCTCAGTGCCTAGCCCCCACCCAAGCTTCTCAGTGTTTGGTGACTCTGCCAGTAGTTCAGAGGATGTGTTTGGCTCTCACTCTGCTTTTCAGATCCCAGACCTACTGCTGAGCTCTTCTCAGCCTCTGGAGATAGCTCCAATTCAGTTGATCTTTCTGTCAATTAGGTGACTTTCCAGGGTGTGGGATTCCTTTTTCCTCCACAGTTCCCTTTCAGGAGCACTGTCCAGCCCAGATGCCCCTTCTCTCAATCTCCTCTCTTCTCTTGTTTTACCCAGTTATGTCACAAGATTCTTGCCATTATTGGAGTTTAAGTTATTCTGCCAGCGTTTTATTGTTGTTCTCGAGTTGTTTAACCTGTAGATGTGCTTTTTGTGTGTGTGTTTGTGGGAGAGGACAAGCGCATCCCCCTAGTCTTCCACCATCTTGCCTTCCTCCCTCTAATTTTATTCTTTTATATGTAGATTTCCAGTTTTCCCAGCACCACTTATTGAAGAGGCCATCTTACTCCATTGTATATCCTTGCCTTTTTTTGTTGTAAATTAATTGAAAATAGGTGAATGGATTTATTCTGGGCTTTCTATGCCATTCTATTGATCTGTATTTCTGTTATGGACCAGTGCCACACTCTTTTGATTACTATAGCTTTGTAGCATAGTCTGAGGTCAGGGATCTTGATACTTCTAGCTCCATTTTTTTTCTCATGATTTCCTTGGCTATTTGGGGTATTTTGTGGTTTCCACATAAATTTAAATTTTTAAAATTTTAATTCTGTGAAAAACACCATTGGTGAATTAATAGGTATTACACCAAATCTGTATATTGCCTTGGGTAGTATTGTCATTTTGACTATATTGATCCTTTTAATCCAAAATATGCTCTATCTTTCCAATTGTTTGTGTAATCTTTGATTTCTTTCATCAGTCTCATAGTTGTCAGAGTAAATGTCTTTTGCCACTTTAGGTAGATTCTTTCCTATGTACTTTATTTTTCTTGATGTTATGGTAGGTGTAATTATTTTCTTAATTAATTTTGGATGGTTGCTGTGCCTGCAGCATGAGGAAGTCCCTAGGCCATGGAATGAACTTGAACCTCAGCAGTGACAACACAAAATCCTTAGCCACTCAGTTATCAAGGAACCTTCATTTCTTTTTTCTGATCTTTCCCTGTTAGTGTATAGGAATACAAGAGATAGCTGAGCATTAATTTTGTATTCTGAAACATTACCTGAATTATTGATTACCTCTTGTAAATTTCTGGTAGCATCTTTGGGAATTTCTATGTATTGTATCATGTCATTGCAAATAGTGACAGTTTTACATCTTTTACAATTTGGATTTCTTTTATTTTTTTCTTCTCTGATTGCTATAGCCAGGACTTTCAAAACTATGTTGAATAAATTGGTGCAAGTGGCTATCTTTGTCTTGTTCCTGATCTTAGTGGAAAGGCTTTCAGGTTTTCATTATAATGATGTTAGCTGTGGCTTTGACATATGTGGCCTTTATAATGTTGAGGTAGGTTCCCTCTATGCCCAGTTTCTACAGAGTTCTTATCATAAATTGATGTTGTCCTTCCCATTGTGGCACAGTGGTTAGCGAATCTGACTAGGAACCATGAGGCTGCAGGTTCGGTCCCTGCCATTGCTCAGTGGGTTAAGGATCCAGCATTGCCGTGAGCTGTGGTGTAGGTTGCAGATGCAGCTTGGATCCAGTGTTGCTGTGGCTCTGGCGTAGACCTGTGGCTACAGCTCTGATTCAACCCCTAGCCTGGGAACCTCCATATGCCATGAGAGTGGCCCAAGAAATGGCAAAAAAAAAAGACAAATAAATAAATACATAAATAAATAAATAAATAAATTGATGTTGAATTGGGGCAAATGCTTTTGCTATATCTATTGAATTGTCCATATAGTTTTTATTCTCTAGTTTGTTGATGTGATATTTCACATTGATTGAGTTGTAGATAGTGAAAAATCCTTGCATCTCTGGGATATATCCCATGTGAACTTGGTGTATGATTCTTTTAATGTATAATTTTATTCAGTTTGCTAATATTTCATTGAATATTTTGCATCTATGTTCATCAATTATATTTATTTGCAATTATTTTTGTGATACCTTTTCAGGTTTTAGTACCAGGGTGATGCTGGCCTCAGAGAATGAGCTTGGAAATATTCCTTCCTCCACAATATTTTTTGAATAGTTGTGGAGGATAGACCCTTCTCTAAATGTTTGATAGAATTCATTGGTGAAGCCATCTGGTCCTTAACTTTGGTTTTGGAATTTTAAAAATCACAGTTAATCACAGTTTCATTTTCATTACTTGTGTCTGGTCTATTCACATTTTCTGTTTCTTCCTGGTTCAGTCTTTGAAGATTGAACCTTTCTAAGAATTTGTCCATTTCTTCTAAGTTTTCCATTTCATTGGCACATAGTTGCTTTTTGTAGTCATACAATTTTCATCATATCAGTTATATTATCTCTTTTTTCCTTTCTACATTTATTGATTCAAGCCGTGTTCCTTTTTATCTTGATGAGTCTGGCTAAGGGTTTATCATTTTTATCTTTTCAAAGAACCATATTTTAGTTCTTTGATCTTTCCATCATTTTCTTCATCTTTATCTCATTTTTGCTCTGATCTTTTTGCTTTCTTCCCTTCTACTAACTTTGGGTTTTGTTCTTTTTCTCTAGCTTCTTTAGATGTACAGTTGGTTTGTTTAATTGAGATTTTCCTTGTTTCTTGAGGTGAGACTATATGGCTATAAATATCTTTATTAGAACTGATTTTACTGTGTCCCATAGCTTTTGGATCATCCAGAGGTTTTGCATCATTTGTTGTCATTTGTTTCAAGATTTTTTTTATTTCTTCAATGATCCATTGGTTGTCTAGTATCATGTAGTTTAGCCTCTACATATTTGTGAGTTTTGCAGTTGTTTTACTTGTAATTATTTTATAATCTTAACATTGTTGTCAGAAAAAAAAGTGCTTCACATGGTTTCAGTTTTCTTGAGGCTTGGTTTGTGGCCCAAGATGTGATCTTTCCTGGAGACTATTCCATGTTCATCTGAGAATAATGTGTATTCTGCTACTTTTGGATGGAATAATCTTTTGTTATCAATTAAATCTGTTTCATATAATGTGTCATTTAAGGATTGTGTTTATTTCTTGATTTTCTATTTGGATGATCTGTCCTTTGATGTAAACAGAATGTTAATGTCAAACGCTATTATTATATTACTGTAGATTTCTCAGTTTATGTCTCTAGGCAGTTGTCTTATATAATGTGGTATTCCTGTGTTGTGTGCAAATATACTTACAATTCTTGTGTCTTCTTGGATTTATCCCGTCATCATTACGTAGTTTCCTTCTTGTCTTTTTTCTTTATTTTTAAGCCTATTTTGTCAGATATGAATATTGATACTCCAACTTTCTTTTGATTACCATTTACATGGAATGTCTTCTTCCATCACCTCACTTTCAGTCTGTATGTGTCCCTCGATTTGAAGTGAGTCTCTTGTAGACAGCATATATATGGGTCTTGTGTTCATATCCATTCAGCCAGTCTGTTTTTTAGCAGGAGATTTAATCCATTTGCATTCAAGGTAATTATAGATGTATATGTACATATTGCCATTTTATTAATTGTTTTGGTTTTGTTAATGTTTCCTTTTTTCCCTTACTCTTCTGTTCTATTCTCTTGTGATTCCATGACTACTTTGAAAAAAATTTAGTCTCAAAAGAAGCATATGGAAGTTGCTGGGCAAGGTATCAAACTCATGCCACAGGAGAGATCTGAGCTATTGTACTGACAATGCCTGATCTATTACCTGCTGTACCACAAGAGAACTCCTGAAGGCTACATTTATTGTCGTATTTGGATTGCTATTTATTTATATATTCATTCATTCATTCATTTATTGTTCACCCTGGGCATATGGGAATTCATGGGATAGGGATCATATTTGAACAAAGCTGAGACATAAGCCATGGCTGTTGCAATGTCACATACTTAATCAACTACTCTGGGTCAGGGGTCAAATCCACACTGCTGCAGAGACAACACCAGATTCTTAACACAGATCACAACTGCAGGACTCCTTTTCTTTTTTTATATTTGTTTTTTGTTGTTGTTTTTGTTTGTTTTTTTTAATTAAAATATAGTTAATTTACAATGTTGTGCTGATTTCTGCATTACAGCAAATTGATCCAATTATATATATATATATATATATATATATATATATATATATATATATATATATAAATTCCCTTTCTTATATTAACTTCCATCATGGTCTATTGCAAGAGATTTATTACAGTTCCCTGTGCTGTACAGTAGGACCTCATTGTTTATCCATTCTAAATGTAATAGTTTTCATCTACTAAACCAAACTCTCAGTTCATTTCATTCCTCACACCTCTCCCCTTGGCAACCACATGTCTGTTCTCTATGTCTGTGAAGTCTATTTTGGTTTTGTAGATAGGTTCATTTGTGCCATATTTTATATCCCACATATAAGTGATATTATATATTATTTGTCTTTGTCTTTTTAACTTATGTTACTTAGAATGGGAATGTCCAGTTTTATCCATGTTGCTGCAAATGACATTATTTCAATTTTTTATAGCTAAGTAGTATTCCATTGTATATATATGTAACACATTTTTTAATCCATTCCTCTGTCATTGGAAATTTACATTGTTTCCATGTCTTAGCTATTGTGACTAGTGCTACAATGAACAATCTATCCCATACCCTCATCTATGGGATAATATAAAGCAGACCAGTCTATGCATAATAGGAATTCAAGAAGGAGAAGAAAAAGAAAGGGGATTTAAAATATATTTAAAGATGGACATTTAGGTTGTTTCCATATCTTGACTATTGTAAATAGTGCTGCAATGAACATAGGAATGCATGTATCTTTTTCAATGAAAGTTTTGTCCAGATACATGCCCAGGACTAGGAGTGCTGGTCATGTGGTAATTCTATATTTAGTTTTCTGAGGTACCTTTACACTATTTTCCATAGTGATTGTACCAATTTACTTTCACACCAACAGTATAGGACAGTTTCCTTTTATAGTCCCTTGTGATGGAACATGATGGAGGATAATGTGAGAAAAAATGTATATATATGTATGACTGGGTCATTTTGATGTATAGCAGAAATTTACAGAACACTCTAAACCAACGATAATGGAAGAAATAAAAATCATAAACAAACTCTGGAAGGAAAAAAAAAAGGATCCTCTCTTTAATTTTTGCCATTTTTATTATAATATGTTTTGGTGTGGGCCTGTTTGGGTTCAAATTGTTTGGGGCCCTCTGTGCTTCCTGTATCCGGATATCTCAGATTTGGAAAGTTTTCAGCCATAATTCCTTCAAATATATTTTCAGTCCCTTTTCTTTTTCTTCTCCTTCCGGAATCCCTATTATATGTAAATTGCCCTTCTTCATATTATCCCATATACCTCTTATATTGCTTTCAACTTTTTTATTTGTTTTTCTGTCTGCTGTCCTGATTGGGTGATTTCCATTATTCTATCTTCCAAGTCACTAATTCATTTGTCTGCATTATTCATTCTACTCTTCAATGGCTTTAACTCAGTTTGTATCTCTTCAGATGAATTTTCTAATTTTTTTTGGCTCTTCCTCATATTTTCTAGTTCCATTATAAGGTAATCTGCATTATTGTTCATATCCACTCTTAATTCCTTTCTATTTGCTCTTAATTCCTTCAGTACTTTCAGTATCTCCTTTTTGAACTCAGTGTCAGACTGCGGAGGTCTTTTTTCATTGTTTGCTCCTTCAGGTGAATTCCTCTCTTCTTTTAACTGGGAATGCTTATTGAACATCTCCATTTTGATTATATTTTTCTGATTCTGTAAGTTTAGAGAAAACAACTACAGTAGTCTTGGATGGTTATTTATGTACATGAGCACCCCTGGGTATTTTGCAAGTGTTTACTTTTTTATTTTCAGGGTGCTGTGCATGCTTCCAGGGAGATGTTGGCAATCGGTAGGGTTAGTAGCCAGTGATTGATTGCTGGGCCCTGGACAGTGGAAAGGACCCACAGAAAGGTGGCACAGGCTTCTCCCAGTTACAGGGTCCTGGGAAGTGATGGTGATCTTTAGTCTGGTTTAGACAGTGCCCACAGCATTTGGCAGTGGCAGGGCATGTGCATTTCCAGGGTAATGAGAGCAAAAATGGGTGGTGCTTGGTTGCAGTGCCCTCCTGTGTGCCAACCTCTGTGGTGACTGGGGCTATATGTAGTGCCTGTTCCCAGATCCCTAGTGGTGGTTGACCATGCCCACTTCTGGTGTCTGATACAACTGCTGTGATTTGTCCCCATAGACTGCGCAAGTGGTGCTTCACCTCCTGTAGCCTGCACCAGAAGCACCCCATCCTCTGAGAGTCTGCACATGTGCAGGGAAAGATATTTCTATTGCAGTCGGCCCCTCCCCAACAATGGCTTCTCACTTCTACTGCAGGCCCAGATCTCCTCCTGTGTTCCTTCGGCTGTGGCAGTCAGCTACCCAGCCCCTGGTTAACCTCTCCCTAGCCCCTCAGCTGTTTAGACACAGCTAATACTAGTCCTCTCCCTGGAACTGACGTCCACAGCCTGAGTCATAGTGCCCAACCTCTGCCTGAGCATCTCCGGCTGTGATGTCTGGGGGCAGTGGTACAGATAGTCTGTGCAGCTCTCACTCTGCTTTACCCTTCTCAGTCCAGTTCCTGTGATTTTCTCTGTGAATCTGAGGTCCCTCAGTCTGGCTGATCTCCCTTTCATTTAGGTGGTTCCCAGGGTGTGGGTTCCATTTGTCTTTCACAGCTCCCACTTAGGAGTGCTAGTCACATCCAATTTCTTGTTTCTTTCTCCCCACCCTTTTTTTTTTTCCATTTTTTTCTACCCAGTTATGTGGTGGGGTTCTTGCCATTTTGGGAGGCTTAAGGTCTTCTGCCAGCGTTCAGTAGGTGTTCTGTGTGAATTGTTCTAAATATAGATGGGTTTTTCTTATGTGTTTGTGGGAGAATTTGAGTGCCACCATCTTACTCCTCCACTGTCTTGATCCCTCTCTCTTCTGCCCATTTTTAAACCCGGTTGTTTGTTTGATACTCATGCATGACCTGTTTATATATTTTGGATATTATACCCCTTATAGGTCATATCATTTCCAAATATGTTCTCCAATTCTGTAGGTCTCTTATCATTGTATTAATCATTTCCACAGCTGTGCAAAATCTTTTATGTTTAATTAGGTCCTCTGTTTATTTTTGTTTGTATTTCCTTTGCTTTAGGAGACAAATTCAAAAAATATTTCTATGATTTTTATCAAAAGTGTTATGTCTATATTTTTCTTAGTTTTATGGTTTCTAGTCTTATATTTAGGTCTTTAATGTGTTCTGAGTTTATTTTTGTATATGGTCTTAGATAATGTTCTCATTTTATTTATTTATTTTTTATGTGTAGCTGTCCAGGTTTCCCAGCACCATCTACTGACGAGACAGTATTTTCCTCGTATATTCTTGCCACTTTTGTCATAGGTTAATTTATGTGCATGGGTTTATTTCTTAGCTCTCTATTCTGTGCCTTTGGTTTATATTTCTGTTTTTGTTCCAGTCCCATACTATTTTAATTACTGTAGGTTTGTAGTATACTATTAAATCATGGAGCATGATTCTTCCAGCTCTGTTCTTTCTCAGTATATTTTTGTCTTTTGGTGTTGTTTCGTGTTTCCTTAAAATTCTTAAAATTATTTTTTCTAGTTCTATCTAAAATGCCATTAGTTCCTTCTTAATGTCTTTAGTTGTAGAAGAACTTTTCTGGTAGTTTCTGGTCTTTTTCACCTATAGTTGTTCTACAGGTGTTTGTGATTTTTATCCATGGCCTTGCTCAGTGGATTAAGGAACCAAAAAAGGGGAATATATCTATATATAACTGAATCACTTTAATGTAGAGCAGAAACTATCACAACATTGTAAATCAAGCCTACCTAAATAGGTACACATTTTTCAGATTTTTTTGTTTTTTATAAACACAAATGATTTCTATACATTTATTTTATATTCTACAATTTTACTTAATTCATTTATTAGTTGTAAGAAGTCTTTTTAGTGGACTGTCTAGACTTTATTAAATATAAGATCAAACATTTTGCAAATAAAGACAATTATATTTCCTCCTTTCTGATTTGGATGCTTTTTATTTCTTTCTTACTTGATTTCTCTGGGTAGGACTTCCAGTACTATGTTGAATGTAAGTAATGACAGTGCAAACATTTGTCTTATTTCTCATCTTAGAGGAAAAGTTTTCATCTTTTCACCATTAAGTATGTTAGCTAAGGGTTTGTCATATATTGCCTTTATTATTTAGAGGAATATTACTTTTATACTCATTTTGTTGAGCACTTATAATAGGATGTATTTTTCTCAAGTACATTTTTGAAACTATTGAGATAATCTTTCATTTTATTAATGTGATGTACCTTACTTATTGATTTGCATTGTTAAAACTATACTTGCATTTAAGGGATGAATCTTACATGATCATGGTGTATGATCCTTTGTATGTGCTTCTGAATTTAATTTTCTAGTACACTGTTGAGAATTTTTGCATCTCTATTCATCTGGAATATTGTTTTGTGGATTTCTTTTCTCATAGTCTTTTTATTTGTCTTTGGTGTCAGGATAGTTCTGGGCTCATAAAATGAATTTTGGAATTTTTTTTCCTCCTCAGTTTTTTTGGAACAGTTTGAGAAAGATTAGCATTCATTCTCCTTTGGTAGAATTCAGCAGGGAAAAAAATATGGTTGAGGGCTTTTCATTGTTGGGAGCCTTTTGATTACTGACCTAATCTCATTGCTCATTATTTCTCTGTTCAAATTTGGCGTCTGAGTGTTGGTAACAATTTAACCATTTCTTCTCCTTTATCCAATTTTTTGTATAATTACTGTTGATCATCTTTTATGATGTTTATATTTGTATGGCAACCCATGTAATGTCATCTCTTCCATTTTGGATTTTATTTGCATTATTTCTTTTTTCTTAGTCTAGCTAAAGTTTATAATTTTGTTTATCTTTACAAAAACAGCTAACTTTGTTGATTTTTCTATTTTTTTGTCTCCATTTACTGCTTTGATTTTGTTTTTTCCTTTCTTCTGCTAAATTTGGTATTAGTTCACTTTTGTAGTTCCTAGAATGATAAATTTTAAATGTTTGAGGTATTTATTTATTTACTTATTATAATGTAATTATTTATATTGTAAACTTAGAACTGCTTTTACTGCATCCCATAGGTTTTGTTATATTGTGTTTCCATTTTCATTTATTTCAATGTTATTTTTTAATTTCAGTTTTTATTTCTTCTTTGACTCATTTTTCAGAAGTTTGTTATTTAATTTTCACATATGTGTGAATTTTCCAGCTTTCCTCTTGTTATTGTTATATAGTTTCTTATTATTGTGGTTGAAAAGATATTTGGTATGATTTCAGTACTCTTGTATTTTGTAAAACTTGTTTTGTGATCTATTAAATGGTCTATTCTAGAGAATGTTTAGGTTGCACTTCATAAGAATATGTATCTGCTGTTATTACATGGAATGTTCCGTATATGTATGTTAGGTCAGTTTGGTCTAAGTTATGGTTAAAGTCCAACATTCCTTGTTAATTTCCTATCTAATGCTTGAAGTGGGATGTTGAAGTCCCACACTATTATTATTCTGTTGTCTCTTTCTCCATTCAGCTCTATTAGTGTTGGCTTAATGTATTTGGGCTATCAAATGTTGGGTACATATATATTTGTGAATGTTAAAGCTTCTTTATGGATTCATCCTTTTATTATTATATATTGTTTATCTTTTGTGTGTGTGTATGTGTGTGTGTGTGTTTTTTACCTAAACAACTATTTTGTCTGCTATGGGTATAGCTACCCCTGTTTCTTTTTATTTTTACTTGCATGGAATATCTTCCTATCTCTTCACTTTGAAACTAATTGTGTTCTTAAGGCTACAGTCAGTGTCTTATAGGCAACATATATTTAGTATTTTTAAAACAATTTTATTCATCTAGTCGCTCTATGTCACTTGATTAGATAATCCAAACCATTTACTTTTGGAAAAATAAAATTTATTTTTTATTAGGGTATAGTTTATTTACATAGTTGGTGCAATTTCTGCTATACAGCAAGGTGGCTCAGACATATATACATACATACACACATACATACATACATATATATGCATATATAGCATATATGTGTGTATATGTATATATATACATATATATACACACATACTTTTTTCTCATATTATCTTTTATTTTCTCTAATTATCTTTCATTATGGTCTATCCCAAGGGATTGAATATAGTTCCCAGTGCTGTACAGTAGGATCTTACTGTTTCTCCATTCTAAATGTAGTAGCTTGCATATACCAAGCCCAAACTTCCCATCCATCCCTTTCCATTCACATGTCCCCTTGGCAACCACAAGTCTGTTCTCTATGTCATTGAGTCAGTTTATGTTTTATAAATATGTTCATTTGTGCCATAGTTTAGATTCCATCTATAAAAGATATGATATGATATTTGTATTTTTCTTTCTGACTTACTTCACATAGTATGAGAATATCTAGTTGCATCCAAGTTGCTGCAAATGGCATCATTTTGTTCTTTTTATGGCTGAGTAGTATGCCATTGTATATATGTACCTCCTCTTCTTAATTCATTGCTCTGTTAATGTACATTCAGGTTGTTTCCGTGTCTTGGCTATTGTGAATATTGCTGCAATGAACCTGGTGGTGCATGTATCTTTTTGAATGAAAGTTTCTGGATATAGTTCCAGTAGTGGGATTTCTGGATTGTATGGTAGTTCTACATTTAGTTTTCTGAGGAACATACATACTGTTTTCCAGAATGGTTGTACCAATTTACATTCCCACCAACAGTGAAGGAGGGTTCCCTTTGGGGCACAACCTCTCTAGTATTTGTTCTTCATAGACTTGTAAATGATGGCCATTCTGACTGTTTGAAGTGATACCTCACTGTTGTTTTAATTTTCATTTCTGAAATAATTAGTGATGCTGAGCATTCTTCATGTGACTACTGTCCATCTGTAAGGTTTCTTTTTTGGATAAATGTCTGTTTAGGTCTTCTGCCAATTTTTCTATTGGATTTGTTGGGTTTTTTGTTGTCATTGAGTTGTATGAGTTGTTTGTATATTTTGGAGATTAGGCCCCTGTTGGTTGCATCATTTGCAAAGATTGTATCCCATTTTGTCTATTATCTTTTCATTTTAATCATTTCCTTTGCTGTGCAGAAACTTTTGAGTTTAATTAGATTTCATTAGTTTATGTTTGTTTTTATCATCATTATTCTAGGAGGTGGGTTGAAGAAGATCTTGCTGTGATTTATGTTAAACAGCAATATGTCTATGATTTCCTCCAGGAGTTTTATAACATCTGGCCTTACATTTAGGTCTCTAATCCAGCTTGAGTTTATTTCTGTTTATGGTGGTAGAGAATGTTCTAGTTTCATTCTTTTACATGTAGCTTTCCAATTTCCCCAGCACCACTTATTGAAGAGACTGCCTTTCCTTCGCTGTAAGTTCTTGCCTCTTTTTTCACAGATTAGTTGACCATAGGTGTTTGGGTTTATTTCTGGGTTTTCTATCCATTGATCTATATTTCTGTTTTTGTGCCAGTACCATACTGTTTTTATGAATGTAGCTTTGTAGTATAACCTGAAGTCAGGGAGCCTGATTGTTCCAGTTCCTTTTTTTCTTCTTTTGCTATTTGGAGTCTATTGTGTTTCCATACAAATTTTTAAATAATTCTGTGAACAATGTCATTGATAATTTGATAAGGATTGAATCTATAGATTTCCATGAGTAGTATAGTCATTTTGACAATATTGAGTCTTCCAATCCAAGAGCATGGTATATCTTTCAATATGTTTGTGTTATCTTTGATTTCTTCTATCAGCGTCTCATAGTTTTAAGAGCACAGGTCTTTTTTCTATTTAGGTAGGTTTATTCCTAGGTATTTTATCTTTTTTTGTGTGTGATGGTAAATGGGATGGTTTCCCTAATTTATCTTTCTTATCTTTTGTTATTTGTATACACCTATTGCCCACACATCAGGCAGTCTGAGGCCCCCAAGCCGTACATGCACTGGCAGGCCTCTTGCTACTCTTTGAGCAAGGAAGGTGTGCCCTTGCATAGGCCCATACAGGACTGCTGGCAGGAGCTGTGGAACTTGTGCTCTTCCCCCCAAGGGTGGTGACTCTGCCTGCTCCAAGCTCTCTGTAGCACTAAGGGTGGCCCTGTTCCACAGTTTTTGCTAAGTAGCAGCTGCTGCTAGGTGGCTCCTAGAGGTGAAGCAGCTGGTATCCTGCAGCCTGAGAGTGCACAGGGAACAAGGCTGTTGTGGTGGATCCCACTCTTCAATCTATTTATTTTTAAAGTATTTACTAATAGGTAAGGTCTTAACTAATACCATAATATTGCTTTCTGGATGTTTTGTTGTCCCATGTTCTTTTGTCCTTGTTTTGCTGTCATCCTTTGTGAACTGATACCTTCCTTCCTTTCTTTCTTTCTTTCTTTCTTTCTTTCTTTCTTTCTTTCTTTCTTTCTTTCTTTCTTTCTTTCTTTCTTTCTTTCTTTCTTTCCTTCCTTCCTTCCTTCCTTCCTTCTTTCTTTCTTTCACTTTTTAGGGCCACACCTGTGACATATGGAGTTTCACAGGCTAGGCATCAAATCGGAACCACAGCTGCTGGCCTATACTACAGACACAGCAACGCAGGATCTGACCCATGTATGTGACCTACACCAGAGCTCATGGCAACACCAGGTCCTTAACCCAATGAGAGAGGCCAGGGATCAAACCCAAAACCTCATGGTTCCTAATCAGATTTGTTTCCACTGCACCATGATGGGAACTCCTGATCTTTTTTCATAGAGATCGTTTTTACTCCTTTTTCACTGTTTTGTGAATCTATGTTTTTCTTCTGGTGTTATTATGACTCTTGGATAAAGTCATATATATATGTCTATTTTACACTGAAAATTTTTCTGAAGGGTAACTTTTATAATAAAATATTCTTAGTTGGCAATTTATTTTCTTCAGCACTTTATATGTCATCTCATTCTTTCTGGCTTTCAAGATTCCTGATGAGAAATCTACTAATAGATACATGGAATTTCCCTTGTGAGATAATATTTTCTCTTGCTTTTAAAAATTCTCCCTTTTTATTTGATTATAATGTGTTTTGGAGAAGGTAGTTTTGGATTGATATTTTTGGGTCGACCTGTTGGCTTTATAAACTTGGATGACTAAATCTCTCCCCAGGTTTGAGAAATTCTTAGTCTTAATTTCTTAGAATAATCTGTATATACTTTCTCAATCTCTCCTCCTTCTGATATTCCAGTGATGTGTTCATTGTCTCTCTTAATGGTGTCCCATATGACTGTTGGTCTTTTTTCATTCTATTATCACTTTGCTCTACTGATTGGATAATTTCAATCAATCTGTCTTCTAATCACTTATTCTTCTGCTGGTTAAGTCTGTTTTTAATGTCTTCATTGTATTCATAGGTTCCAATTTTTGTTTGTTTTAAATATTTTCTATCTCTTTTATGATCATTTCATTTTGTTCTTCTGTTGTTCTAATAACATTATTTTTTTATGTTCTCTTGTAGCTCTCTGAGAATCTTTAATAAAACTCTATTTATTTATTTGTCAGGCAATTCCTTGATCTCTACTTCTTTAGATCTCTCTTCTAGTGGTTTCCTATACTTCCTTGGTGGAGTTTTATTTCCCTGATTCTTTGTGATTCCTGAAGGTCTGCATTGTGGGTGAATATTTGAAGGAATTACCTCTTTCAGACTTTATGGACCAAACTAGGTAAGAAAAGATCTTCACCTAGGGTGAAGGCAAGCTGGATCATGCTTGGATCCTGGGTCTAGTGATGCAGGGCACTGAGTATGAGGTCATACGAAGACATGGGTCTGAAGGAGCATGATATCTATTCAACTCAGGACACTGGGGTCCACAGCATTGATAAATTTATGGTACTTGGCAAGAACTGTGGGGTATTTGCAATGGCTGCAAGGGCTGTTGGAATTCTAAGTAATGTCTCTAGTTTCAGTGGCTAAGAACCACTTCAGGCAGTGGTAGTGGTTGTTAGAGCCAGTGATATGAAGAAATTTGGCTGCAACACTAGCTGCAGTTGACTGTGTAGTGACCGGTTGTGGTTACAGACACACATATAGTGGTAGAGTCAGGACAGGCAGTCAGGGCTCGGGCCAACTACTTACACTTAGGCAACTGTAAGGGCCTTGGGATACAGCATGTACTACTGTGACTTCAGTGTCTTGGGCTCATAGCGGTGGAGGCCAATAATAGGGATGGGGAATGGACTGGAGACATGCAGATGCAATGCTGGAGGGGTTATCTACAGGTGTGTGGATTGTTACATGTCATTGACAAAAGACAATCTGATCTACTCCCACAAGCAGCTGCAAGGATCCTGGCTGTAAGTGTGTTCTCTCTTGGGTGCATAGACTGTCCTCAGGCATGTGCAGTGCACTTAAGTCTTGTGACATGCATCAAGGTGGCAATATGTAAGTGAACAAATTTAGAGGTTAATAATAAGCAGGCACATATGATCAGTCAATCATGGGGTTTTGGTTGGTGTCTTGCACTTGTGCAGGTTTAGAAGACTGTGGAGGCTGCTGGGGTAATTCCTGGGCCCCAGTGAGGGAGAGAGGGAGATGGCAGAAAGGGACTCTGGTCTCTGGCCAAAGTAAATGTGAATACCTGTGAAATTTCAGTGGGTCAATGGCAGCTGGGCTTGTTATTGGTTTTGTCAGTGACAGAATATCTTGGGTCTGAGAGCAGAGCAATTTGATGTGAACAACTGCTATTGCTACATGGATGTTGCTAACAAACTGATTTTCTTCCTTGTTCCTAACTGTCTCTATACACCTTAGCTTTGTTAGTATGGGTGCAGAGAAATTAAAGTAAGGTCTTTGAATTATGCCCCCAAAGACTGGGGAAGTTGGTTGCTCACTGCAATCTTCCTTTCCTGGTGAGGGGAGATATTTCTAATTCAAAAGTTCCCTCTTGGTACTAATTAGTGCCTACTTGTGAGATGGGGTAAAAAAAGTAAAATGAATCTGTCCTCTTAATCTTCTAGGGTAGTTATTCTCATGGGTTTTGTCCCATAGTGTTGCTGAGGTTTCTTAAGTGGAGTACAGAGTGTCCCCAGAGCAGTTTTTGTTCATGGATAGATTTCTAAATATTGACATTTGTGAGGGGATGAAAGCTGGATTTCCTACTTTGTCATTTTGGTGATCTCTTCAATAAATGTCATAAATTTAAGTAGAACAACAATTTGTTACCAATAGGGAACCTCCATAAAATTTTAGGCAAGTTTTTTTTTAACAAAAACTTAGTAGGCCAGAAATGACACAATATATTCAAAGTGTTGAACAAAACGATAAATCCAACCAAGAATACTGTACTTGGTAGAGTTATCATTCAGAACTGAAGAAGAGATACGGTTCCAGACAAGCAAAAATAAAGAAGTTCATCACCACTAAACCAGCCTTTTAAGAAATGTTAAAAGAGATTTCCTTAACATAAAAAGGGCACAAAGAAGTAATAGATAAACATATGAAACAATAAACCTTACTGGTAAGGATAAATATATAGTAAAAGCAATGTATTAATCACTTATAAAACTAGTATGAATGATATAACATTAATGAAAGAAGTAAAAATTGCTATAAGAATAAAAATTACTTAAAGGAAAGTAAAATGAAAAGCCATAAAATGTGATATCAAAAATACAAAATGTGGGTGGGAGGATAGCAAATTTTTAGCAATTTGCAATTTACTTTTTACTTTTTATTTTTTTGTATACTGTCTTTTAAAAAATAATTAAAAAAATTTTTCCCACTGTACAGCATTGGGATCAAGTTATACTTACATGTACACATTTTCCCCCCACCCTTTGTTCTGTTGAAATATGAGTATCTAGACATAGTTCTCAATGCTACTCAGCAGGATCTCCTTGTAAATATATTCTAAGTTGTATCTGATAAGCCCAAGCTCCCGATCCCTCCCTCTCCCATCAGGCAGCCACAAGTCTCTTCTCCAAGTCCATGATTTTTTTTTGAGGAAAGGTTCATTTTGCTGGATATTAGATTCCAGTTATAAGTGATATCATATGGTATTTGTCTTTGTCTTTCTGGCTCATTTCACTCAGGATGAGAGTCTCTCGTTCCATCCATGTTGCTGCAAATGGCATTATGTCATTCTTTTTTATGGCTGAGTAGTATTCCATTGTGTATATATACCACCTCTTCTTGATCCACTCCTCTATCAATCAACATTTAAGTTGTTTCCATGTCTTGGCTATTGCAAATAGTGCTGCAATGAACATGGGAGTACATGTGTCTATGCGAGTCGTGATTTTCTCTGGATAGATGCTCAGGAGTAGGATTGCTGGATCAAATGGTAGTCCTGTTTAGTTTTCTGAGGAATCTCCATACTGCTTTCCACAGTGGTTGCACCAATTTACAATCCCACCAACAGTGTGCTAGGGTTCCTTTTTCTCCACACCCTCTCCAGCACTTATTGTTTATAGACTTTTTGAGGATTGCCATTCTGGCTGGTGTAAGGTGGTACCTCAGAGTGGTTTTGATTTGCATGTCTCTGATAATGAGTGATGTTGAACATCTTTTCATGTGTTTTTTGGCCATCTGTATGTCACCTTTGGAGAACTGTCTGTTTAGATCTTCTGCCGATTTTTTGATGGGGTTGTTTGTTTTTTTGGTATGGAGCTGCAGAAGGTGTTTATGAATTTTGGAGATGAATCCCTGGTCAGTTGATTCACTTGCAAAGCTTTCTTCCATTCTGTGGGTTGTCTTTTCGTGTTGTTTAGGGTTTCCCTTGCTGTGCAGAAACTATGAAGTTTGATTAGGTCCCATTTGTTTATTTTTGTTTTTATTGTCAGTACTCTAAGAGGTGGATCTGAGAAGATGTTGCTGTCGTTTATGTCAGAGAGTGTTTGGCCTATGTTTTCCTCTAAGAGTTTGATAGTGTCTGGTCTTATATCTAGGTCTTCCATCCATTTGGAGTTTCTTTTTGTGGATGGTGTTAGGGAGTGTTCTAACTTCATTCTTTTCCATGTGGCTGTCCAGTTTTCCCAGCACCACTTACTGAACAGGCTGTCCTTTCTCCATTGTATATTCTTGCCTCCTTTGTCATAGATGAGTTGGCCGTAGGTGCATGGCTTTAATTCTTGGCTTTCTATCCTGTTCCACTGATCTAGATGTCTGTCTTTGTGCCAGTACCATGTGGTTTTGAAGATTGTTGCTTTGCGTAGAGTCTGAAGTCCAGGAGCCTGACTCCTCCAGCTCCATTTTTCTTTTTCAGGATGTCTTTGGCTATTCTGGGTCTGTTGTGCTTCCACACAAACTTGAAACTATTTTGTTCGAGTTCTGTGAAAAATGTGCTTGGTGATTTGATAGGGATTGCATTGAATCTGTAGATTGCCTTGGGTAGTATAGTCATTTTGATAATATTCACTCTTCCAATCCATGAGCATGGTATGTCTTTCCATCTATTTGTGTCATCTTTGATGTCTTTCATCAGTGTCTTATAGTTTTCAGAGTACAGGTCTTTTGACTCTAGGTAGGTTTACTCCTAGGTATTTTATTCTTTTGGATGCGATGGGAAATGTGATTGCTTGACTAATTTCTCTTTCTGCTCTTTCATTGTTAGTGTATAGAAATGCCATCGATTTCTGTGTATTACTTTTGTATCCTGTGACTTTGCCAAATTCGTGGATGAGCTCTAACAGTTTTCTGGTAGAGTCTTTAGGGTTCTCGCGGTATAGTATCATGCCATCTGCAAATAGGGATAGTTTTACTTCTTCCTTTCCAATTTGGATTCCTTTTATCTCTTTTACTTCTCTGATTGCTGTGGCGAGGACTTCCAAAACTATGTTGAAGTGTAGTGGCGAGAGCAGACACCCTTCTCTTGTTCCTGATCTCAGCGGGAACTCTTTGAGCTTTCCACCACTGAGAATGATGTGTGCTGTGGGTTTGGCATATATGGCCTTTATCATGTTGAGGTAGGTTCCTGCTATGCCCACTTTTGGAAGGCTTTTTATCAGAAATGGGTGTTGGTTTTTGTCAAAGGCTTTTTCAGCGTCTATTGGGAGGATCATATGGTTTTTATTCTTCAGTTTGTTAATGTGGTGTATCACACTGATGGATTTGTGGATATTGAAGAACCCTTGCATGCCTGGGATAAATCCCACTTGATCATGATGTACGATCCTTTTAAAGTATTGTTGGATTCGGTTTGCCAGTATTTTGTTGAGGATTTTTGCATCGATGTTCATCAGTGAAATTGGCCTGTAGATTTCTTTTGTTGTGGTATCTTCGTCTGGTTTTGGTATGAGGGTGATGGTGGCCTCATAGAATGAGTTTGGGAGTATCCCTTCCTCTGCAATTTTTTGAAATAGTTTCAGAGGATAGGTGTTAGCTCTTCGCTAAATGTTTGATGGAATTCATCTGTGAAGCCCTCTGGTGCTGGACTTTTGTTGGTTGGCAGTTTTTTAATCACAGTTTCAATTTCAGTTCTTGTGATTGGTCCATTCTTCTTTTCTATTTCATCTTGGTTTAGTCTTGGAAGATTGTACTTTTCTAAGAATTTGTCCATTTCTTCTAGGTTTTCTGTTTATTGGCGAATAGTTGCCTATAGTAGTCTCTTAGGATCCTTTGTATTTCTGTGATGTCTGTTGTTACGTCTCCTTTTTCATTTCTAATCATATTGATTTGAGTCCTGTCTCTTTGTTGCTTGAAAAGTCTGGCAAAGGGTTTGTCAATTTTGTTGATCTTTTCAAAGAACCAGCTTTTCATTTCTTTGATCTTTTCTATGGTTTTTTGTTGTTGTTGTTGTTGTTGTTTCTACTTCATTGATTTCTGCCCTGATCTTTATGATTTCTTTCCTTCTACTAACTTTAGGTCGTGTCTGTTCTTCTCCCTTGAGCTGCTTAAGATGTAAAGTTAGCTTGTTTATTTGAGCTTTTTCTTGTTTCCTGAGGTGCACTTGTATTGCTCTAAACTTTCCTCTTACAACAGCTTTTGCTGCATCCCATAGGTTTTTGAGTGTCCTATCTTCGTTGTCATTTGCTTCTAGGTATTTTTTGATTTCTTCAGTGATCCATTGGTTGTTTAGTAGCATGTTGTTGAGTCTCCACGTGTTTGCATTTTTTGCAGATTTTTTCTTGTTGTTGATGTCCAGTTGTATACCGTTGTGGTCAGAAAAGATGCTTGATATGATTTCAATTTTCTTAACGTTACCGAGGTTGGATTTGTAGCCCAGGATGTGATGAATCTTAGAGAATGTTCCATGTGCACTTGAGAGGAATGTGTATTCTGTTGGTTTTGGATGGAATGTCCTATAAATATCTATTAAGCCCATCTGGTTTAATGCATCATTCCAGGCCTGTGTTTCCTTATTGATTTTCTGTCTGGTTGATCTGTCCATTGCTGTAAGTGGGGTGTTAACGTCCCCCACTATGATTGTGTTATTGTTGATTTGTCCTTTTTAGGCTGTTAGCAATTGCCTTATATATTGCGGTGAACCTATGTTGGGTGCGTAGATATTTAACATTGTTATATCTTCTTCTTGGATTGATCCTTTGATCATTATGTAATGACCTTCCTTGTCCCTTAAAATAGTCTTCATTTTAAAGTCTATTTTGTCTGATATGAGTATTTCTACTCCAGCTTTCTTTCAATCCCCGTTTGCATGAAATATTTTCTTCCATCCTCTCACTTTCGATTTGTATGTGTCCCCAGAAGTGAAGTGGGTCTCTTGAAGACAGCGTATATATGGGTCTTGTTTTTGTATCCCTTCAGCCAGTCTATGTCTTTTGGTTGGGGTGTTTAGTCCATTAACACTTAAGGTAATCATTGATATGTATGTTCTTCTTGCCATTTTATTCATTGCGTTGGATTTGTTTTTGTTACTCTTTTTTCTTTCCCTCTTCTCTTGTTCTCTCCTCTTCTAGTTTGATGACTATCTTTGGTGTTGTATTTCAGTAGATTTTTGTTTGCTTGTTTGTGTATCAATTATAGATTTTTGGTTTGCAGTGATTCTGAAGATTTGATATAAGAGTGTATATGCACATGAGTTTCTTTTAAGTTGTTGCTCTCTTAATTGCAGTTTCATCTCCAGTGTCCTGTACTTGTACCCACCTCTTCTCATGATTTCTGATTTTGGTGGTATAATTGTGCATGGATGATTTTGTATCTTTACTGCATATATACCTTTGCTGGTGAGCCTTGTCATTTGTGGAATTTTTGTTTCCCGTTGCTGTCTTTTCTTTTAAGCCTAGAGACGTTCCTTCAGTATTTGTTGTAAGGCTGGTTTAGAGTTGCTGAATTCTCTCAGCTTTTGCTTATCTGTGAAGGTTTTGATTTCTCCTTCAAATCTGAATGAGAGCCTTGCTGGGTAGAGTCATCTTGGTTGGAGGGTTTTTCCTTTCACCACGTTAAGTACATCATGCCACTCCCTTCTGGCCTGCAGGGTTTCTGCTGAAAAATCTTCCGATAACCTTATTGGGGTTCCCTTGTATATGACGTTTCTTTTCCCTAGCTGCTTTCAAGATTTTCTCTTTGTCTTTAATTTTGGTCAGTTTGATTAATATGTGTCTCTGGGTATCCCTCCTTGGGTGTATTTTATATGGTACTCGTTGCCCTTCCTGGATTTGAGTGAGTGGTTCCTTCCCCATGTTAGGGGAGTTTTCAGCTATTATCTCTTGGAATATTTTTTCTGTCTCCTTCTCTCTCTCTTCTCCTTCTGGCACCCCTATAATATGGACGGTGGTGTGTTTAATGTTGTCCCAGAGTTCTCTGAGACTCTCTCTATTCCTTTTCAGTCTTTTTTGCTCTCTTCTGTTCCACACTCATAATTTCCACTAATCTGTCCTCCACCTCACTTATTCGTTCTTCTGCCTCCTGTATTCTGCTGTTAGCTGCTTCTAGTGAGTTTTTTATTTCAGTTACTGTATTTTGCATCTCTTCTTGTTTCAGTTTTATATCTTGCATCTCTTTGGTCAGTGTTTCCTCTAAGTTATCCATCTTTGCCTCCAGTTTATTTCCAATGTCTTGCCTCATCTTCAGCATCAACAGGCTAACGTCTTTTCCCTGGAGGCTGAGAACCTCCTCATTGCTTAGCTGATTTTTCTGGGGTTTTTCCCTTCTCCCTCATCTGAGTTATACTTCTCTGTCTTTTCATTTTGATAGGTTTTTGGTGTGGTGACCTTTTTACAGCTAATAGAGTTATAGCCTCTCTTACTTCTGATGTCTGCTCCCCTGTGGCTGAAGTTGGTATGGGGGGTTTGCTGTAGGCTTCCTGATGGGAGGGGCTGATGCCTGCCCACTGGTAGGTGGAGCTGATTCTGATCCCTCTGGTGGGTGGGACTTAGTCTCTGGATGGGATTAGAGGTGGCTGTGTGCCTGAGGGGTCTTTAGGTAGCCTGTTTACTGATGGGTGTGGCTATGATCCCACCTGGGTTGTTGTTAGCCCTGGAGCTTCTCAGCAGCTGACTGACAGGTGGGGCCAGAATTTCCTAAAATGGCCACCTCCAGGGAAAGGCAGTGCTGTTGAATATTCCTGAGAGCTTTTCTTTCAATATCCATCCCTGACAACAAGCTACATTCACCCCATTTTCCCAGGATATTCTCAAGGAACTGCAGTCAGGTTTGACCCAGATTCCTATGGAGACTTTGCTTTGCCCTGGGACCCAGTGCACATGAACGTGTGTGTGTGCCTTTTAAGAATGGGGTCTCCATTTCCCCCAGTCTCGTGGAGCTCCTGCACACAAGCCCCGCTGGCCTTCAATGCCAGATGCTCCAGGGGCTCTTTCTCCCAGTGCCCAATCCCTGCATGTGAGGATTTTATGTGTGGCTCAGAACTCTCACTCCTTTAGGTGAGTCTCTGTGAACCAGTTAGTTTCCAGTCTGTGCCACTTCCCACCCAGAAGATATGGGGTTGTTTATATCGTGAAATCGCCCCTCCTACCTCTTGATGTGTCCTCCTCCTTTTCTTTTGGAGTAGGATATCTTTTTTAAGGTTTCCAGTGCATTTGGGTGAAGAATGCTCAGTCTTTAATTGTGAATTTTGTTGTTTTTGGGAGAGAAGTTGAGCTCCAGTCCTTCTATTCCACCATCTTTATCCCATTTCTTGCAATTTGCAATTTGAAATATTGTTATAAATTTTTGTATGTATGTTTCATGATAAGCACAAAGCAAAATGCTATAGGCAATGCACAAAAATAAAAAAGGGACCATTTCACTAAGGAAAATAATGAAACAACAAATATAGCAATCAAGGGACAAAGAAACAGAGAAGAACTACAAAACAAACAGAAAAGAATAAATAGAATGGCAGTAAGTACATATCTATCATTAATTACTTTACCTAATATTGGACAAAATATGCTAATCAAAATATATGGAGTAGTTGAATGGATTACAAAACAAGAACTTATCTATATGCCTGTTGGGAAGAGTGGACAGCTACATGGAGTAAAATGAAACTGGACCACTATCTTACATTTTACATAAAAAATAGCTCAAAATAGATTTAAGACTTTAATGTAAAATCTGAAACCATAAAACTCCTAGAAGAAAACATAAGTAATAAGCTCCTTGACATTGGTGTTGGTGATCATTTTTGGGGGTCTGACCTAAAAAGGAGAAACAAGTGGGATTATATCCAACTAAAAGACTTACATAATGTAATAGAAACCATCAACAAGATGAAAATGCATCCCACAGAATGGGAGAAAATACTTGCAGGTCATATATATGATATGAGGTTAATATTCAAAATATATAAAGAGCTCATACAACTCAAGAGTGAACAAACAAACAGGAATTTCCTGCTGGCCTCCTGGTTAAGGATCCAGTGTTGTCACTGCTGTGGCTTGGGTTATTGCTGTGTCATGAGTTTGATCCCTGGCCTAGGAATTTCTGCGTGCCATGGGCACAGCCAAAAAGCCAAACAAAATAGAACAATCTTAAAAGCAGTCAACAGACTTGAATAGATACTTTTCCATAGAAGACATACAGGTGTCCAATACGTGTATGAAAAGATGCTCAACATTACCAATCATTGGAGATATAGAATCCAAACCACAATAAGATTATCACTTCACACCTGTTAGAATGGCTATTATAAAAAAAATGCATGAAATAACAAGTGTGATAAGAATGTGGAGTTATGGGAACTTTGATTATTCTCAGTGGGAATGTACACGGGTATAGTCACTACAAAAAAAGTATGGAGGTTTCTCAAAAATTTAAAAGTAGAACTACCATATGATCCAACAATTCCACTTCTGGGTATTTATCTGAAGAAAATGAAAACACTAACTTGAAAGGACACATGCACCCCACCCTATATTTATTTCAGCATTACTCATAATAGCCATGACCTGGAGAGAACCCTAAGTGTCCACTGATGGATGAATTAATAAAGAAGACATAGAAAATTGACAGAACACTGTAAACCAGCTATACTGGAAAAAAATATATAAAAAAATAAAAATAAAAATAGATTGTAAAAAAATAAAAAATAAAGATGTGATATATGCATATAGTAGAATATTATTGACATAAAGAAAAAGAAATTCTTGCCATTTTCTGCAACATGGATGGACCTTGAAGGCATTATGATAAGTAAAATAAGGCCAGGAAAGACAAAATACCATATAGTCTCATTTGCATGTGTAATTTTTATAAAACAACAGCAACAACAACAAGCTCATAGATACAGAGAATGGATTGTTTGTTGCTGGAGGAAAGGAATAAGAGTGGGCCAAATGCATGAAGGGAATCAAATTATACAAAGTTTCAGTTATAAAATGAATAAATCATGGAGATGTACAACATTCTGACAATAGTTAATAATTCTGTATTGCATATTTGAAGGTTGCTAAGAGAGTAAATCTTTTTTAAAATTTAATTTTATTGCAGTATAGTTGATTTAAAATGTTATAGTAGTTTCAGTACAGTAAAGTTAATCAGTTATACATATAAATATAGCTATTCTTTTTTCCCATATATGTTATTACAACCTATTTAGCAGATTTTCCTGTGCTATACATTAGGTTCTTGTTAATTATTCATTTTATAGAGTAGTGTGTCTGTTATTCTCCCTCCAAATTCTTCCCTCCCCCAAAGGTTTCACCTATTGTAGCCATCCATGATATTCATTTTGAAATCTGTGAGCTTGTTTCTGTTTTATAAATAACTTCTTTTGTGTCATTTTTATTAGAGTCCACATATAAGTGGTATCACATATTTTTCTTTCTCTGACTTAATTTACCCTGCATGATAATCTCTAGGTCCATCTATATGGCTGCAAATGGCATTATTTCATTCTTTCTTATCACTGAATAATATTCCATTTTATATATGTACCATATCCTCTTTATCCATTCCTCTGCTGATAGACAATTAGCAGCTATTGTCTTGGCTATTGCAAATAGGGCTTAAAAGTCCTTATCACAAGAAAAATAACTTTGTAAATAAATAGTGATGGATATTAACCAAACTTATGATTATTTTGCAATATATATAAATATTGAATCATACTGAAAATAATGTTATATATCAATCATACCTCAGTTAAAAAATAAAAAAATAAAAGGAATGAGTCAAATTTGCAAAACAAAAACAAAACAAAACAACTACTGCCTTGGGACAGTTGTAGAAACAAACTTTCCAAGACAAAAATTGTGGAATTATAATCTAATACAGCACTTCTATAAGTAGAAGCAAAATTAGGATTATATTGAAGAAGAATTTGGAATGTGACAGGTTGCTGTTAAATCCTGTTGCAACAAAATACCGTTGAAGAATTTTCATAAACCCTCAATTGTATAACCAAATGGCAACTAACTACTCAAAAATTAGGCACCAGACGTACTAATATCTATGGAGAGAGTTATGTATGGTGTAAAAATGTCGATAAAAGTATCAGAGAAGTGGAGTTCCCATCGTGGCTAAGCAGTAATGAACCCAACTAGGATCCATGAGGATGCCAGTTCAATTCCTGGCCTTGCTCAGTGGGTTAAGGATCTGGCATTACCATGAGTTGTGGTGTACATCGCAGACACAGCTCAGATCTTGTGTTGCTGTGGCTTTGGCATAGGCTGGCAGCTATAGCTCCAATTTTACCCCTAGTTTGGGAATTTCCATTTGCCACTAGTGTGGCTATAAAAAGCCAAAAAAAAGTGTAGAAGTGAAATTTAGTATTATAAGATTGAAACTGTTAAAAACTGAACCAATGTAACTAATTTGACTAAATGATGTAAATGTTCTTCTATACCAATATGAAGCAAATATGTTATATGTGTGACTGTCAGTCAAGCAGTTTTAATTAATTGTAATTTAAATATTGCTATTGACATGGAAAATGTCATAAATGGCCAGTTGGATGAGTTTGTCTTCAAAGTTTAGAACAAACTAAACACTCTTTCTTACAATTTAACAGTTCTGTATTTACTCTCCAATAAGTATCCCATAATTGAACTTTAATCATGGATAATGGGCTTGATGCAGTATCTGTTTATTACATTGTTAACTGACATGGGAAATAGAATTATTGCTATCACCTGTGGTTGAATGCATAGGAATAACATATCATACCTTCCAAGCACCACATGTTGATTATACATTAGGTAAAAATTGGAAAAGAGAGAGCACTGAAGAATTCTCAAATAGTAAAGTGCTTAGAAAAACAAGCTTCTAAAAATTATCAACTTATTATATAAAGTAGTTACACAATGATCAATGACTTGTGTGTTGTTAATCAAGAATCCACTCTAATGGGGAGAGATCAAGATGGTAGAGGAGTAGAGCATGGAGCTCACCGTATCCAACAAACACATAAAAAAAAACCCTTCTACATGTAGAACGATTTGCACAGAACATCTACTGAATACTGGCAGAAGACCTCAGCCTTCCAAAAAGGGCAAGGGGAGTTCCCTTTGTGGCACAGCAGAAACAAATCCAACTAGGAACCATGAGGTTGTGGGTTCAGTCCCTGTCCTCTCTCAGTGGATTAAGGATCTGGCATTGCCATGAGCTGTGGTGTAGGTCACAGACATGGCTTGGATCTGGCGTTGCTGTGGCTGTGGCATAGGCCAGCAGCTGTAGCTCTGATTCGACCACTAGCCTGGGAACCTCCATATACTGCAGGTGCAGCCCTAAAAAGAAAAAAAAGGGGGGGGGCAAGAAACCTTCTACATAACTGTGTGTTAAAAAGAGGAAATGAGAGGGGGAGGGGGAGGATAGGAATGAAGGAATAAGGATAGGACCAGCACTCCTGAGAAAGATCTGTAAAAGAGGAAAGGAATCTGCATCCTGGGAGGCCACCTAACTGATGGGGAGATAATTTGTGATGGAAAAGGAACCTCAAAGCCTTGGAGAGCAGTGCAGCAGCCAGTCTGAGGAGGGAAATGCAGAGAGAGCCACACAGATGACTGCTACCACCATCTGGTGTGCCACAGCCTGAGACACAGTCTAGGCACTGAGAATTGGCTCCAGAGTTCAGTTCTTGGAAGAGGACTAGGGTTGGCTGTGTGAAAACAGCCTAAGGGGGCTAGGGAGTGGTACACCACAACTGAGGGTGTGCCAATGGAATCCTAGTCTCATCAAAGAAGCAAGGCACAATTATTGGAGATTGTGAGAGGATGGGGGGTGGGCCCACCATGGGAACTTCCTTCTCTGCACAAGTGCAGGCTCTCAGGTGGCAGCACACCTCTTGCCAGGGATACAGGGGTGACTATAGACCACTGTAGCCATCTTGGACTTCAGATGTCCATGCAGCCCACCACCACTAAGGGTCCCATGACCAGGCACCACTTGTTGCAGCCCCAATCACCTCAGGGTTTGCTGCCCTGGAGGGCCATGCAACAGAGCACCGCCCATTGCCTCCACCTCAGTGGGAACACACAAACTCCTGTTGCTCCTGCCAAGGGTTCTGGGTGCTGCTGCCAAGGGCTGTGTGTGTTGCCACAGGCCCAGCAACAAGGCACCACCTGCAGGCATGGCACATTGCCCCACCTCTCTGGAAGCACATTCAGGCCATACACCTTCACACCCCTTATCAAGGGGTAATGGCTTGCACATGCTGAGAAAAAGAGACAGTAAACATTCAAAGCAAAATCATGTCAAAAAATAGTAAGCCCTCACAAGCTACCTAGGGACGCTATGACATATAAATAGCCCTCTGAGTCTACAGTAGATAATTGTTTTCCCTAAACTCACAGAGAAAGTAAAATATAAGCAAAAAGAAGAAGCACAGAAATCATTCACAGCTAAAAGAACAGGAGAATCCCCTGAAGGAGCAAACAATGAAACAGACTTTTCCACTCTAATATGATTCAGCAATCTCACTGCTGGGCATACATGCAGACAAAACTAGAGTTCAAAAAGATACATGAATTCATATGTTCATAGCAGCACTATATATAATAGCTGAGACATGGAAACAACCTATACATCTGTCGACAGAAAAATGGATTAAGAAGATGTGATAATATATACAATGGAATACTACTCAGCTATAAATAGGAATGAAATAATGGCATTTGCAGCAACATGGATGCAAATAGAGATTATCATACTATGTGAAGTAAGTCAGAAGTTAAAAGACAAATACCATATGAGAGCACTTATATGTGGAATCTAAAATATGGCACAAATGAAACCATCTACAAAACAGAAACAAACAAAAAACAGAAACAGATTCACAGACATAGAGAACAGACTTGTGTTTGCCAAGGGGGTGGGGGGAAGGAGTTGGGGTTTGGGGGGTTAGTAGATGCAAACCAGTACATTTAGAATGGATAAGAAATGAGGTCCTACTGCATAGCACAGGAACTATATCCAATCTCTTGGGTTGACCATGATTGAAGATAATATAAAAAAGGAATTCATGTATATGTATGACTGGGTCATTTTGCTATACAGCAGAAATTGGTACAACATTGCAAATCAACTATACTTTAACAAAACAAATTAAAAATAAAGAAAAATTTTAAAAAATAATATATCACAGGCATGCTATTTTCAAAGGTTACTCATTTAAAAATTCTTTCTGTCATAATATTAATCATTACTTTGTTAGATATGTTACTTTGGCCTTGTCGGACATACAAGAACATCTCAAAGAGAAATCAGCCCTGTAAATGCAAATTGTATCAGAAACCTGATATCAGATTTTATCAAAAGGGGGAATAACTGTGGGAAAAAGTAACTTACCTAAACTTACTGAGGAATTATGAAGGATGTGACTAAATACATTGTTATGGGCAACTGTAGGCAGTACTGATAAAGAATTATGAAGAGCAAATGTTAGAGTACTCCTGATAAATAATTACAGAAAACAGTATGTCAAAGAATGCTCAATACAAATTCTGGCATAAATGACTGTCTGCTGACTGTTCACTGAAAGAAGGAATGATATATAACAACTGTAATTTAATTCTGTATGAAGTGCTAGAGTTTCTGTCACGGCACAGCAGAAATGAATCCAACTAGGAAACAAGAGGTTGTGGGTTTGATCCCTGGCCTCACTCAGTGGGATAAGGATCCAGCATTGCCTTGAGCTGTGGTGTAGGTCACAGACGTGGCTCAGATCTGGTGTTGCTGTGGCTGTGGTGTCGGCCAGCAGCTGTAGCTCTGATTGGACCCCTAGGCTGGGAACCTCCATATGCCACAGGTGCAGCCCTAAAAAGCAAAAAAAAAAAAAACAAACAAAAAAAAAAACAAAAAAAAAACTATATAAAGTGCTGAAAATCTACCTAAAACTTGTAGCCACTTTTGGTACCTGCTTGTATCTAGGGTATTTGTTTTACTCAATAATAAAATTAATTAATTGCTTATTTATGAATTGGCATGTTCCTATATGTCTCAACTGCTTTCCTTTTTGTTCCCAGAAGAGAGGTCTGTAGAATTGTTGGGATCAATTTCCTGAGGGAATTATTTGCAAAGTTGAGAAAAAAGGGATTAAAGGAATAAAGTAATTAGACAGTTAAACAGCCTTAATAACACTATTACATTCTTTCCCTTCAGCACAATTAATAAACTGGAAATTTAATAGTGAAAATGGTTTGTGTAATAACTATGCTTCTCCTGACATGTTAACTAATTCAGTTTAAAATTACTTACCAGCTTTCCTGGGTGATGAGTAGGCTACTAAGATCACTCATCATTTCCATGTTGTTTGCACTTTTAACCTCTGAAATGTTTCACAGCTTTGTCTGTAATCAATCCTACCAGCCACTTTGGACTTCTAAAGAAGCCCAACATGGTACCTCCTGCCAGGTACAGCTGCCAGGATTAATAGTAGATGAAGCTGGGGATGAGCTCAGAAGAAACATTTGCAGGTCTCTGTGGGAAGTACATGCAAGAGACAATCAAAACACTTGCCTGTGACAGTGGAATAAAATGTTCTTCAGAATGGCCTCCCTGCTGCTGTTCCTGGCAGACAGGCAGGAAAATATCAAAAAGGGACCACCACTTAAGGGAAAACTGGAATTGATTATCATTTGGGTTCACTTAGGCATTATGTCAACTGGATCAGGAATCTGAATCTCTCTGCCATTATAGATTTATTGTCTATCCTGGGTATGCACAGAGACATTACTTTGTAGTGTGGTCAAAATACAGAATAATACAAATCTTTATGAAGCACTTCTTATGTGTTCCATATACGCTGTGTTTTATTTACTATTTAATCCATTAAATAAAATACTTTAATGTATTTCACCCTATAAGATAGGTCTTATTAACCACATCTTACAGATGCAGAAACTGAAGGTCAGAAAATTATTAGCATTTGGCTAATTACATACAAATAGTGAGTAAAGGATCTAGGATACAAACTTTGATATCTCTAAGTAAAAGGGTCTTAACATGATTACATATTAGAATCATCTAAGGCTGGGGTCCTTTAAAAAATTCAGATACTCATACCAGTGCTCATAACAATCAAATCAGAATGGGCACAGAAGGTCTGAGTTGTGGACTACAGGCACCAATATTTTTTTAAAGTTCCATGCATTTCTTTATAATAAAAATAAAAGATCAGAAGAAGAAATTAGAGAAAGAATCCCATTTACCATCATATCAAAAAGAAAAAAATACGCAGTGTTAGGTTTGTCAAGGGAGGAACACGCAAGACCTAGTTGGTAAAGCAAAAGAGATTTATTAAGGCATCAGGGGCATAGGCTGAGCTCGAGATGGTGCCAGCTCTGACTCTGAGGAGGTGCTTGGCTTATAAAGGATCTGTGGTGGGAATCTGTGGCTGGAGTTCATGGCAGAAACATGTGGCAAGAATGACGAAGATGGAGGAGGGAAAGGTCAAGGGAGGAGTAAGTAGATGGGGATGGGTAGGTAGTTGAGTCCCATGACAGAGGGCAGTTCATCCTTGTAGGTGGTTAATCTAAGCTCCACTTACCAGGAAATGTGCAGATATTGTTCCGGGCCATATGCATGTCTGCAGCAGGTCTCCAAGGTGAACAGTCACATTCAGGGGGTGGGGGTCTATCTCCGTTCTCCTGGGAATCTATCACTCCATCCTTTTGTTACATGGGATGGGGTGATGGTCCACTCTTCTGTAGCTACTTCCCACTGGCTAGGGGTGACAAATACTGGGTAGCTGGACATGGTAGGTTTGAGTCAGTTGTGGCAATCTTGGGATAGTGGTCTACTTCTGATGTATTCTCTTTTGTCCAGGCATTGGTGTTTTTCTTGTTAAAGCCTTGTTTTAGGGTGAGTTTGAAGTCAGTAGTTCTCTCTATAGACCAGTCCAATATAGAGGTCCTTAAGTGAGAAATATAAATTTAAGAGTTAATTTTCTTCACTTTCTTTGTGCATATGGCACTTGCAATTCCTGATAAGAAACCTTATATCTAGGCTGGAGACAACCCTTTAAATGATACTTTTCCAGAATGTATATATAGTCCCCTGGTTATCATGGGACATCTGATATTCACCCAGAGACAGATTACAGCAATTAGCTTCAGAAACTAACTTAGATGATTTTTCTTAATAATTCAGTTAAACTTTATAATAATGTACTTTATGTATTTTGAGAATTTATGTAAGCACTTAATTTTCTTTAAGCCAATTAAGTAGAGCTCTTCTATGAATTAATTTTGACAATGCCATACATGCACAACACACACAAGGATACATACAAACAAGCAAAACAGAGAACTCATATTTCCCATTCTGAAGTTTCAGCCATGAATAAGGTACAACTGTGTAAAACCTGTCAGTTTAAGAGAAAATGGATTCAAATTGGGTTTCTGGCAGATGGAACAAATCAAGTTTACCTGTCTAGATAGCTAAACCCCTTTTTACTAATATTTATGAAAAACACATAGGATTTCTATTTGTCCCTGAGAATTCCACTTCCAACTTGTACCCTCTTCCCTGAAATTTGTATTTCAAAAAGATGGTGAGATAAGGGTTTCAGGCCAGATAGAACATCTGCATCTCAAAGGCACAGGAAAATTTCTCCTAGAATGACATTGTTCCTTTAAGGCTGGAAAAAAAAATGTCCCTCAATACTTACAAGCCTCTTCTCTGAGACCTTAAAGGCCACGTCATAAGACCAGGAATGGAGTTTGTGGGCCCAGTTCTAATTTTTGTAGTTTTTGTCTGTCAGGGGAAGCCTGGCTTATAAAATTGATTGCAAGAAAGGTGTGTCCTTCACTGGTCTCAGGGTCTGGATTAGTGTATAGATCAGAAATGGGAAGGGGACATGGGTCCTGGTTAAGCCTAAGACTCCACTAGCAACTTCCCTCAGGGGCATGTATTGGGGTTGATAGGGGTATGTGGACAGGCCTTTTAACTCAATTTGAATGGGAGCATGAAGTTGAGCTATTCAATGGGTGGAGGTATCCCATTCCCAGGGTGAAACAATGGAGGCTGGGAGAGGTAGCCTATCAGGTTCTGGATGAGCAAGAAGGAGGAGGGAGGGGTTAGTGAAGAGATAGGAGTGAGAAGCATATCTGAATTTAGATAAAATGTCTTTGCCAAGAATTGGGGTTGGGCACCTGGGTAATATCAGGAAGGAATGGCTGAAATGTGCTCCTGATAAGGCACAATTTAGAGGGGGTGTTGCTAAGGCTTTGGATATTAGGCCATTGACCCCCCCCCCCATAATGGAGACTTGAGAGGAGTGTGTTAGGCCTGAAAATTCAGGCAGTGCTGAGTAAGTGGTCCCCATGTCAATAAGAAAGGAGATCAGCTTACCTGCCACCAGCAGAGTTACCCTGGGCTCCAGTGGAGTGATAGGCATGGGGGTTGTGGGGCCTGGGCATCCTCAGTCTTCTGTGACCAGACTAAGGAGGCTTGGCATGCTGAGGTCAGATGATTCCCGTCTCTCTGTAGGGAGGGATGTGACCTTTGCCTGAGGGGGTTGCTCACAGTCAACCTTCCAGTAGCCTCTCTTGCCACACTGTGGACAAGGGCCTGGGGGAGAACAATGGTTAGGTCAGGCCTTTGCCCATTGGCCTTCCTTGCCACACCTGTAACATGGGCCTGGAGGAGGCTTAAAAATGTTGTCCTTGTGAGGGAGCCTATATCTTTGGGAGCCATGAATGGCAGTTGCTAGCAATTGGTATTTAGCCTGATCTCTTTTTAGTTTTTGGCTTTTAGCCTCTTCATCCCAATTATTAAAGACCTTGAAGGCAAGGCTCAAGAGATCCCATTGTGGGGTTTGAGGGCCATCCTCCAATTTTTGTAGTTTGCACCTTATGTCAGGTGCAGATTGGAGATAAAGTGAGTGTTAAAGAAAACTCTTCCTTTTACTGAGGAAGGGTCTAAATTTGCATTTTTTGGAGAGCCTCAATTAGGTGAGAAAGAAAGAGGGCAGGGTTTTCATCCGGGCCTTGGCTAATTTCTTTTAGTTTTTCTGTATGCCACTTTCCAGAGCCCTGCTATGAGACAGGTTACCATGTGACTCCAGTGTCTGTGGATGGGCAATCTACCTGATAGTCCCAGTTTGGATCCTGCTGGAGATTGCTTCTGCCCCAACCAGTTGGTGGTTATCTTGCTGGTGGAGGTTATCAGTGTAGGCTTGAGCAGCTAGCCAGATGCTTTCCTTTTCCTCAAGGGAGAGGGTAGAAGATAATATAGACATTGTGCCAGGTAAGGTCATAGGACTGAGTGAGATGTTTGAATTGCTTAATGTAGGTGGAGAGGTCAGAAGAGAAGGAGCTTAATCCTTTTTAAATTTGAAAGATGTTGGACATTGAAAAAGGGACATGGATATGGACAATCCCTTCAGTTCCTGCAACTTCCCCTAAAGAGAGTAAAGGGCTCGTTGGAAGATGTCTTTGGAGGCAGAAGGTCCTGTCAGGACTCTGTATGAGGAGGTGAGAAAGAGCAGTTGGGATCTGGATTAGGATCTGGTGGACCTGAGGAAGAGGAGGATGGAGGAGAGGAGAATTGTGAGCTGGTGGGAGAGCTGGCTGCATGGAGAGGGTTATATGGGGAGGATGATCTGCAGGATGAAAGGATGAGATATCAGAATCAAAGGGAGGTGGTTGTGAATGAAGGAGAATTTGAAAGATGGAGCAAGGACAGAGGGAGGGTCAGGAGTGGAGGGTAAAGAAGGCTTGAACATAGGGAACTTTGGACCACTTGCCATAACGGTGACAAAATTTATTGAGGTCATGCAAGATATTAAAATCAAAAGAGCCGTTCCTTGGCCATTGGGAGCCATTATCCAATGTATATTGTGTCCAGAAGGTATTACAAATGAATTTAAGATGCTTGGACCTAATGTCTTCTCTTAGTCCCAGAGTATCTAAATTTCTTAAGAGGCAGCCAAGGGGCATGTTCTGTGGAGGAGTTGAGGAAGTGTTCCCCATGATGAGGACTAAGAGGAGACTGAGGGTAAGTAACGGACCAACCTTGGGAGT